>NC_052160.1:77659452-77926947 GCF_902713615.1 Scyliorhinus canicula | reverse complement strand
TTTTGTCTTTGAGTGGGCCAATCCTTTCTCTAGTTACCCTCTTGCTCCTTACATACGAATAAAAGGCTTTGGGATTTTCCTTAACCCTGTTAGCCAAAGATATTTCATGACCCCTTTTAGTCCTCTTTATTGTGCGTTTGAGATTCGTCCTACTTTCCCGATATTCCTCCAAAGCTTCATCAGTTTTGAGTTGCCTCGATCCTATGTATGCTTCCTTTTTCATCTTAGCTAGTCTCACAATTTCACCCGTCATCCATGGTTCCCTGATCTTGCCATTTCTATCTTTCATTTTCACAGGGACATGTCTGTCCTGCACTCTAATCAACTTTTCCTTAAAAGACTCCCACATTTCAAATGTGGATTTACCCTTAAACAGCTGCTCCCAATCCACATTCCCTAGCTCCTGCCGAATTTTGTTATACTCTGCCTTTCCCCAATTTAGTACTCTTCCTTTCGGACCACTCTTGTCCTTGTCCATGAGTATTCTAAAACTTACGGAATTGTGATCGCTATTCCCAAAGTAATCACCGACTGAAACATCAACCACCTGGCCGGGATCATTCCCCAATACCAGGTCCAGTATGGCCCCTTCCAGAGTTGGTCTCGGGTTGTAATCTCAGGATTACTCCCTGTGCCACGTGCCAGTGATGCTAGAAATAAGAAGATAGAAGAAATAGGAATATTGCGCACAATACCAGAAGGATGTGGAGGCTTTGGAGAGAGTGCAGAGGAGGTTTACCAGGATGTTGCCTGGTCTGGAGGATGTTAGCTATGTGGAGAGGCTGAATAGACTCAGACTGTTTTCATTAGAAAGACAGAGGTTGAGGGGTGACCTGATAGAGGTCTACAAAATGATGAGGGGCATGGATAGAGTGGATGGTAAGGCGCTCTTTCCCAGGGTGGAGGGATCAGTCACCAGGGGGCATAAGTTTAAGGTCCGTGGGCCAATGTTTAGAGGAGATGTGAGAGTCTGTTTTTTTACGCAAAGGGTGGTGAGTGCCTCGAGCGCATTGCCAGTGGAGGTGGTGGAAGGAGATACATTAACAGCGTTCAAAAGGCATCTCGACAAATACATAGATAGGATGGGCATAGAGGGATACGGCACAAGAAAGTGCTGAGGGTTTTGACAAAGGTTGCTATCGTGACTGGTACAGGCTTGGAGGGCCTAGGGGCCTGATCTGTGCTGTATTGTTATTTGTTCTCGGTACAGCTCACCACGTGGTTAAACAGCTGGTGTAGGAGGGAGGGTTTTCAGATGTCTGGTCCATTGGGACCTCTTCCGGGACAGGTGGGACCTGCACAAGGAGGACGGGTTGCATCTAAACTGGAGGGACATAAATATTCTGGCTGGGGGCGGTTTGCTAGTGTCACACGGGAGGATTTAAACTAGTTTAGCAGAGGGGTGAGAACCAAAGCGAAGGTGAATTAACTGAAGGGGAACTATAAAGTAGGGCCAGTAAGACTCAGCGGAAGAACAGTGCATTGGACTGTGCATTTGTTTCAATGTGAGGAATATAACAGGTAAGGCAGATGAGCTTCGAGCTTGGATTAGTACTTGAAACTATGATGTTGTTGCCATTACAGAGACTTAGTGACATCAGGATACTGATGTTTCAGGCGGGGTAGAGGGTGATGTAAAAGGCGGGGGAGTTGCACTACTGGTTCAGGAGAATATCACAGCTGTACTGCGGGAGGACAGGAGGACACCTCAGAGGGCAGCGAGGTTATATGGGTATAGATCAAGAATAAGAAGGGTACAGTCACAATGTTGGGGGTTTACTATAGGCCTCAACAGCCAGCAGGAGATAGAGGAACAGAAATGTAGGCAGGTTTTGGCAAAAGATTTGGTTGTTGTGGTGGGTGATTTTAACTTCCGCTGTATTGACTGGGACTTGCTGAGTGCTAGGGGTGTGGATGAGCTTGTAAGAAGCATCCAGGAGGGCTTCTTGAAACAGTATGCAGATAGTCCAACTAGGAAGGGCTGTACTGTACCTGGTATTGGGGAATGAGCCCAACCAGGTGGTCGAAGTTTCAGGAGGGGAGCAGTTCGAGAACAGTGACCACAATTCAGTAAGCCTTAAGGTACTTATGGATAAAGATAAGTGTAGTCCTCAGGTGAATGTGCTAAATTGGGGGAATGTTAATTACAACAATATTAGGCAGGAACTGAAGAAGGTAGATTAGGGGCAGATGTTTTTTTTTTTTTAAATTTAGATTACCCAATTATTTTTTCTATTAAGGGGCAATTTAGCGTGGCCAATCCACCTACTCTGCACATTTTTGGGTTGTGGGGGCGAAACCCACGCAGACACGGGGAGAATGTGCAAACTCCACACGGACAGTGACCCAGAGCCGGGATCGAACCTGGGACCTCAGCGTCGTGAGGCGGTTGTGCTAACCACTAGGCCACCGTGCTGCCCTTAGGGGCAGATGTTTGAGGGAAAATCAATGTCTGGCATGTGGGAGGTTTTCAAATGTAAGTTGATAGGAATTCAGGACCTGGCTTTGAAAAACCCTGCACTACGTTGATCCCAGGTGTGAAGGTATTTTATTATGAGGAGAGGTTTAGTCTGTTGAACTTGTACTCATTGGAATTTAGAAGAATGAGAAGCAACCTTATTGAGACATGTATGTTTTTCAGGGGGCTTGACGGGATAGATGCTGAGAGGATGTTTCCCCTCAGAATATAGAACATAGAATCCCTACTGTGCAGAAGGAGGCCATTTGGCCCATCTAGTCTGCACCGACCATCTGAAGAACACCCTAACCTAAGCCCACTCCTGCGCCCTATCCGCATAAACTCACCTAAACTTGGACACGAAGGAGCAATTTAGGATAGCAATCCACCTAAGAACAAAGAAAAATTACAGCACAGGAACAGGCCCTTCGGCCCTCCAAGCCTGTGTCGATCCGGATCCTCTATCTAAAACTGTTGCAAAGATCAAAGAAAAATTACTGAACAAAGAAAAATTACTAACCTAACCTACACATCTTTGGAATGTGGCTAAAAACTGAAGCACCCAGAGGAAACTCTCGCCGACACGGGGAGAACGTACAAATTCGCCACCCAAGATTGGAATTGAGTCCGGGTCCCTGACGCTGTGAGCCAGCATTGCTAACTATTGTGCCTAGGACCAGAGGGCATAACCTCAGAGTAGGGAGTTTTGCCTATTTAAGACAGAGATGAGGAGGAATTTCTTCCCTCAGAGGTAAATGAATCTGGAATTCTTTACAGCAGAGGGCTGTAAGTGGCTGGGTTCAAGAATCATAGAATTTACAGTGCAGAAAGAGGCCATTCGGTCTTCGGGTCTGCATCGGCTTTTGGAAAGAGCTCCCCACTTGAGCCCATACCTCCACCCCATCCCTGTAACCCAGTAACCCCACCTAACCTTTTTGGACATGAAGGGCAATTTATCATGGCCAATCCACTTAACCTTTGGACTGTGGGAGGAAACCAGAGTACCCGGAGGACACCCACGCAGACACAGGGAGAACGTGCAGACTCTGCACAGACAGTAACCCAAGCTGGGAATCGAATCTGGGACCCTGGAGCTGTAGTTAACCACTGTGCTACCGTGCTGCCCTAGGTTGTTTTGTTCAAGATTGAGATAGACAGATTTTTAATCAGTGAGGGCATCAGGGGTTATGGGGATAAGGTGAGAAAGTGGACCTGGGGATTTTAATATCAGATTAGTCATGACTTCATTAAAGGCAGAGCAGACTCGTTGTGTCGTTCTTATCATCTTACGGTGAATGCATGTAGCATTTGAAACAAAACCGCCAAACTTAGTACAAAAAGCACGATCTGATATCCGTTACAGAGACATGTCTAAGAATGACATAGATTGGTACCTGAATATTGAGGGCTCTGTGACATTTAGGAAGGACACAAAGTTGAGAAAAGGTAGAGGGGTGCCTCTGTTAATTAATGATGGTCTTAGAACTTTAGAGAGAGATGACCTGAATCAGGAAACCAGGACGTAGAAGCAGTTTGGGGTTGAGATGAGAAATGATAAAGGCAAGAAGTCACTTGTGGGCATGGTGTACAGATCCCCCAATTGTAACTACACTGTAGAAGAGAGCATGAAAAAAAGAGATAATGGGAGTTTTTCAGAAAGGTACGGTGATAGGTCCAGTCCAAAGATGTCAGGTTAGGTTGATTAGTCATGCTAAATTGCCCCTTAGTGTCCAAAGATGTGCAGATTAGGTGGATGGGCCATGATCAATAGGCAGAGTTATGATAATAGGGCAGGGGAGTGGGCCTAGTTAGGGTGGTCTTTTAGAGGGTTGGTGCAGACAAAATGGGCTGAATAGCCTTCTGTCAGGATTCTATGGATTCTGTGGTTAGACAAAGGTAGCCGAGATGAGGAGTTCACATTTTTTCTGGATAGTTTCTTAGGTACAACATGTTCTGGATAATGGCATCAGAATTCACATATCCAAATTTGCTGATGATACAAGTTGGGTGGCATTGTAGACAGCATAGATGACAGCATAAAATTACAAAAGGAAATTGATAGACTAGGCGAATGGACAAAACTGTGGCTGATAATGTAATGTAAGCAAGTGTGAAATAAAAACAGAAAATACTGGACAATCTCAGCAGGTCTGACAGCATCTGGGGAGAGAAAACTAAATGTGAAGTTATGCATTTTGGACCAAAACAAAAGGAGAGATCAGTATGCTTTCTGGATGGTTACCAGCTAAATTCAGTGGATGTCCAAAGAAACCTGGGGCTTCATAGAATTTACAATGCAGGAGGAGGCCATTCGGTCCATCAAGTCTGCAGCAGCCTTCGGAAAGAGCACCCTACTTAAGACCAAACCTCCACCGTATCCCTGTAACCCAGTAACCCCAGCTAACATTTTGGACACGAAAGGCAATTTAGCCTGGCCAATCCACCTAACCTGCATGTCTTTGGACTGTGGGAGGAAACCAGAGCACCCGGAGGAAACCCACGCAGACACAGGGAGAACGTGCAGACTCCGCACAGACAGTGACCCAGCGGGGAATCGAACCTGGGACCCTGGAGCAGTGAAGCAACAGTGCTAACCACTGTGCTACCGTGCCACCCATAGACCTTTTCAAACAAGTGCAGAAAGTATCAAGAAAGTTGATGGAATGCCAGCCTTTATATCTAGAGGATATGGAGGATAGAGGACTGGGGTATAAGGACACAAAAGTTATGCTGCAGCTATACAAAGCCCTGGTTAGACCCCACTTGGAGTACCGTGAGCAGTTCTGGGCACCACACCTGAGGAAGTATATTTTAACCTTGGAAGGAGTGCAATGTAGGTTTACAGGAATTATATCTGGACTTCAGGGGTTAAGTTATGAGGAGAAATTATACAAATTAGGCCTTTATTCTCTAGAATTCAGGATGTTAAGGCCGTGATCTGATTGACGTCTTCAAGATATTAACAGGAAAAGACAGGGAAGGTAGAGATTCTAGAACTGGGAGTCATTGTCTAAAAGTTAGGGCCAGACCATTTAAGAGAGTGATGATAGGAAGCACTTCTACATACAAACAGTGGGAGAGGTTTGGAATTCTCTTCCACAAACGGCGACTGATGCTAGATCAGTTGTAATTTTAATTCTGAGATCGATAAATTTTTGTTCAGCAAAAGCATTAAGGGATACTTGCCAAGGGTCACTGATCAGCCATGATCTCATTGTATGGCAGAGCAGGCTCGAGGGGCTGAATGGCCTACTCCTGTTCCTATGTTCGATTATTCAAAAAGGGAGGGAGGGCTTCTGGTGGTGGCCATGGAGTGAGTGGTCGCATGTCTGGCAGCTCCCCCTCACAGTGGTCTTTTTGTGGCCTTCACACTGGTTTGTCGCAGGAATTTTGTAGAAAAAAGGTGCCGAAGTGAGAACAGAAGAGAGTGACCCCTAGTTTATGGAGCTGCAGTCTGGAAGTACTCGGAAAAGAACGAACCAGGTGGAGGTGGCGAGTGATGAGCGGACAACATATGCTCAGATGGCAGACGGGCAGGGTCTTGCCCTGCCGGCTCAGTGGACGATGGACCAGTTGGTGAGCTTCTTAAATGAGAAGATCACCCAACAGCGGAAGGAAAGTGTGGAGGACCTGGCCCGGGTGGTGGTCTCGATCAAGGCGGTGGTTGAGGACGAGACTGGCAGCCCAAGGACCGGCGATCCAGAGGTTGGCGGGGGAGCAGGAGGAACAGTCCACCTCAATGGCACCAGAGATGGGGTTGATGCGTAACCAGCAGAACAGACTGCTGGAGAAAGTGGAGGACCTGGAGAACTGTTCTCGGAGACAGAACATCCGGATCGTGGGTCTGTCTGAGGGAATCTAAGGATCGAATACGGGTGCGTATGTTGAGAAGATGTGTTTGACCGGCCGTTGGAGGTGGATCGGGCCCACACGGAACTGATGCGCAAGCTCCAGGGGGGGTGAGCCGCCGAGGATGATGGTGGTACGATGGCATCGGTTCCTGGACAAGGAACGCATCATGAGGTGGGCCAGGTAGCAGGAGGTGTTGCACTTGGGAAGATGTTGAGATTTTGGTGTACCAAGACCTGGGAACAGAGCTGGCGAAGAGGAAGCGAGCTTTAATAAGGCCAAGTCGGCCTTGTACAAGAAGGACATAAAGTTCGGACTACTATACCCGGCTCGCAGATGGGTGACCTAAGGGGCCGGGAGTTGTACTTTGGCTCGGCGGATCAGGCAGCGGACTTTATGAAGCAGAATGGACTGGCAGGGGAAGGAGGACCTTGAACTTGGATTGCGGAGAACGTTGGGGTTATGTTGTTCGGATTTCTTTCGTTTTTTCCATTTTTCAGTTCTGGTTAGGGTTAGGTCGGTTTACAGAGCTTTGTTAAGGGATGAAGGGTGAATCTGTGTGTTCGGACCGGGAGGGATAGAACATAGAAAAATACAGCACAGAACAGGCCCTTCGGCCCACGATCTTGTGCCAAACTTTTGTCCTAGATTAAGAACAAATTAATCTACACCCCATCATTCTACCGTAATCCATGTACCTATCCAATAGCCGCTTGAAGGTCCCTAATGTTTCCAACTCAACTACCTCCACAGGCCGTGCATTCCATGCCCCCACTACTCTCTGGGTAAGAACTTACCTCTGACATCCCCCCGATATCTTCCACCATTCACCTTAAATTTATGTCCCCTTGTAATGGTTTGTTCCACCCGGGGAAAAAGTCTCTGACTGTCTACTCTATCTATTCCCCTAATCATCTTATAAACTTATATCAAGTCGCCCCCATCCTTCTCCGTTCTAATGAGAAAAGGCCGAGTACCCTCAGCCTTTCCTTGTAATACCTACTCTCCATTCCAGGAAACATCCTGGTAAATCTCCTTTGCACCTTTTCCAAAGCTTCCACATCCTTCCTAAAATGAGGCGACCAGAACTACACACAGTACTCCAAATGTGGCCTTCCCAAGGTTTTGTACAGCAGCATCATCACCTCTCGGCTCTTAAATTCAATCCCTCTGCTAATGAACCCGAGCACACCATAGGCCTTCTTCACAGCTCTATCCACTCGAGTGGCAACTTTCAAAGATCTATGAACATAGACCCCAAGACCTCTCTGCTCCTCCACATTGCCAAGAACCATACCGTTAACCCTGTATTCTGCATTCATATATGTCCTTCCAAAATGGACAACCTCACACTTTTCAGGGTTAAACTCCATCTGCCACTTCTCAGCCCAGCTCTGCATCCTATCTATGTCTCTTTGCAGCCGACAACAGCCCTCCTCACTATCCACAACTCCACCAATCTTTGTAACGTCTGCAAATTTACTGACCCACCCTTCAACTCCTTCATCCAAGTCATTAATGAAAATCACAAACAGCAGAGGACCCAGAACTGATCCCTGCAGTAAACCACTGGTAACTGGGCTCCAGGCTGAATATTTGCCATCCACCACCACTCTCTGTCTTCTATCGGTTAGCCAGTTCGTTATCCAACTGGCCAAATTTCCCACTATCCCATGCCTCCTTACTTTCTGCATAAGCCTACCATGGGGAACCTTCTCAAATGCCTTACTAAAATCCATGTACACCACATCCACTGCTTTACCTTCATCCACGTGCTTGGTCACCTCAAAGAATTCAGTAAGACGTGAGGCAAGACCAACCCCTCACAAATCCTTGCTGACTATCCTTAATCAAGCAGTGTCTTTCCAGATGCTCAGAAATCCTATCCCTCAGTACCCTTTCCATTACTTTGCCAACCACCGAAGTAAGACTAACTGGCCTGTAATTCCCAGGGTGACTCCTATTCCCTTTTTTGAGCAGGGGCACGACATTCGCCACTCTCCAATCCCCTGGTACCACCCATGTTGGCAATGAGGACGAAAAGATCATTGCCAACGGCTCTGCAATTTCATCTCTTGCTTCCCATAGAATCCTTGGATATATCCCGTCAGGCCCGGGGGACTTGTCGATTCTCAAGTTTTTCAAAATGTCCAACACATCTTCCTTCCTAACAAGTATCTCCTCGAGCTTCCCAGTCTGTTTCACACTGTCCTCTTCAACAATATGGCCCCTCTCATTCGTAAATACTGAAGACAAGTACTCATTCAAGACCTTTCCTGTCTCTTCTGACTCAATACACAATCTCCCGTGACTGTCCTTGATCGGACCCACCCCCGCTCTAGTCATTCTCATATTTCTCACATATGTGTAAAAGGCCTTGGTGTTGTCCTTGATTCTACCCGCTAGATTTTATGCCCTCTCTTAGCTCTCCTAATCCCCTTCTTCAGTTCCCTCCTGGCTATCTTGTATCCCTCCAGCGCCCTGTCTGAACCTTTTTTCCTCAGCCTTACACAAGTCTCCTTCCTCAAAACAAGACATTCAACATCTTGTCAACCATGATTCCTTCACTCGACCATCTCTTCCCTGCCTGACAGGGACATACATATCAAGGACAAGTAGTATCTGTTCCTTGAACAAGTTCCACATTTCAATTGTGTCCTTCTCTGACTATCTACATACTGTGTTAGAAAAGCTTCCTGGACACTGTACAAACACCACCCCATCCAAACTATTTGATCTAAAGAGTTTCCACTCAATGTTTGGGAAGTTGAAGTCACCCATGACGACTACCCTGTGACTTCTGCACCTTTCCAAAATCTGTTTCCCAATCTGTTCCTCCACATCTCTGCTGCTATTGGGGGGCCTATAGAAAACTCCCAACAAGGTGACTGCTCCTTTCCTATTTCTGACTTCAACCCATACTACCTCAGTAGGCAGATCCGCCTCGAACTGCCTTTCTGCAGCTGTAAAACTATCTCTAATTAATAATGCAATTTTTACCCACCCTCCCTAATCTTATTGAAACATCTATAACCAGGAACCTCCAACAACCATTTCTGCCCCTCTTCTATCCAAGTTTCCATGATGACCACCACATCGTAGTCCCAAGTACCGATTCATGCCTTAAGTTCACCCACCTTATTCCTGATGCTTCTTGTGTTGGAAGTTTACACACTTCAACCCATCTCCGTGCCTGCAAGTACTCTCCTTTGTCAATGTTACCTTCCCCACTGCCTCACCAGACGCTTTGACGTCCTGAACATTAACTACCTTAGTTGCTGGACTACAAGTCCGGTTCCCATTCCCCTGACAAATTAGTTTAAACCCTCCCGAAGAGTACTAGAAAACCTCCCTCCCAGGATATTGGTGCCCCTCTGGTTCGGATGCAACCTGTCCTGCTTGTTCAGGTCCCACCTTCCCCAGAATGCGCTCCAATTATCCAAATACCTGAAGACCTCCCTCCTACACCATTCCTGCAGCCACGTGTTCAACTGCACTCTCTCCCTATTCTTAGCCTCGCTATCACGTGGCACCGGCAACAAACCAAAGATGACAACTCTGTCTGTCCTGGCTTCTAACTTCCAGCCTAACTCCCTGAACTAGTTTATTACATCCACACCCTTTTTCCTACCTACGTCGTTGGTACCAATGTGCACCACGACTTCTGGCTGCTGACCTTCCCCCTTAAGGATCCTGAAGACACGATCCGAGAGATCCCTGGCTCTGGCACCCAGGAGGCAACATACCTTCCGGGAGTCTCGCTCGCGACCACAGAATCTCCGATCTATTCCCCTAACCATTGAGTCTCCTATCACTATTGCTTTTCTATTCTCCCCCCTTCCCTTCCGAGCTCCAGAGCCAGACTCAGTGCCAGAGACCTGGCCGCTAGGGCCTTCCCCCGGTAGGTCATCCCCCCCAACAGCATCCAAAATGGTATACTTGTTTTGAAGGGGAACAGCCACGAGGGATCCCTGCACTGTGCCTGTTCGTTTTCTTTCCCCTGACTGTAACCCAGCTACTCTTGTCCTGTACCTTGGTTGTGGTTACCTCCCTGTAACTCTTCTCTATCACCCCCCCATGCCTCCCGGATGATCCGAAGTACATCCAGCTCCAGTTCCCTAACATGGTCTCTGAGGAGCTGGAGTTGGGTGCACTTCCCGCAGGTATAGTCAGCAGGAACACCGGTGGTATCCCTCACCACCCACATCCTGCAGGAGGAGCATGCAACTGCCCTAGCCTCCATCCCCTCTTACCTTACAGAATATAGCTGCACTGTGGACCAACTGGAACTCCACCCTCCGACTCTGCTCCTAGTCAGCTGTACTCTCTGTAAAGCCCCAGCTCCCTTCACACTCTTTGAGGAAATGTAGGAAATGAAATGAAAGGAGCATCTTGCTCCCTCCTAATCTAACTCCCTCAGTCACCAAACTCTCACAATAGCACTCAAAATTAGCACTGTCGCTGGCTCACATTTATACTGTGAATCTAGCCTCTGAAAACTGGCTTAATCCAATGAAGTAATTAACAAGCTCCAGCTGCAAGTAGTTACAAGTAGAATCTTCATTTAAAGCTGATTGAAAATTCACCTTCTTCTCAACCAAACAGCAACTTTTCATTTAATTAACTAAATAAAAGAAAGACTAGACTTTAGATAAAAATAAAAAAATAAACCCTTAATATCCCTCAGTCACCAAACTCACTATTGCACTCAAATGCATCCAAATTTAGCACTCAGTGCAAAACTTGTTTGTTTTTACTTCTTGCCTTTGCTTCGACTGTTTGCACTAAGAGCGTGGGGAGGGGAAGCCACAGCTGGAGTACTGTGTGCAATTCTGGTCGTCACATTATGGGAAGGATGTGATTGCACTGGAGGGCGTGCAGAGGTGATTCACCAGGATGTTGCCTGGAATGGAACATTTTAGTTATGAAGTGAGGTTAGATAGGCTTGAGTTGTTTTCATTGGAGCAGAGAAGACTGATGGGCGATTTGATCGAGGTGTACAAGATTGTGAGGGGCATGGACAGGGTGGATAGGAACAACTGTTCCCCTTAGTTGAAGGGTTGATTACGAGGGGACACAAGTTCAAGATGAAGGGTGGGAGGTTCAGGGGGGATTTGAGGTAATACTTGTTTACTGGGGGGGGGGGGGGATGACGGTCTGCAATGCACTGCCTGGGAGGTTGGTAGAAGTGGGTTGCCTCGCATCCTTTAAAAAGTATTTGAATGAGCACTTGGCATGTCTCAACATTCAAGGCTATGGCCAAGTGCTGGCAAATGGAATTAAGATTGGCAGAGCAGGTGCCTTTCATGCGGCGGTGCTGGCCTGATGGGCCTTTTCTGCTCTGTATTTTTCTGTGATTCTGTGAAAGAATACTTAGAGATGGGGTAGGAGAGAGGCAAAAGTGAGTGGGTGGGGCGAGAGATGGGGAAAGGGTGAGAGGAAGGGGGTTAGGGAGATGGGGGTTAAAGGTGATATAGAGAGAGGGGAGAGAGGGGGAAGAGAGGGAGAGGGTAGAGCTGAGAAACACCAAGAGGCCAAAAACATTAGTGGACGTCATGTGAAGATCCCCAAACTGCAGTGGTGCTGTTGGGAATGGCATTAAACAGGAAATCATGGGTGATTTTAATCTGCATGTAGATTGCAAATCAAATTTTCTGCAATACCATAGAGAAGGGATTCCTGGAGCGTATATAGGATGCTTTACTGTAGCAATAGGTTGAGGAGCCAACTAGAGAACAGGCCATCCTCGACTGGGTACAGTGTAATGAGAACAGAATCATTGGCAATCTAGTTGTGCAAGACCCCTTGGGGATGAGCGACCATAATATGATAGAATTTTTCAGCAAGATGGAGAGTGAAATAGCTGATTCTGAAACGAGGGTCCTAAATCTTAAAGGAAACTAGATTGATATGAGGCATGAGCAGGCTTTGATTGATTGGAGAACGTTACTTAAAAGGATGACGGTGGATAGTGAATGGTGAACATTCAAGGAGCGCATGGGGGAACTGCAATGATTGTTTATTCCTGTCTGGCACAAAAGTAAAATGGGAAAGGTGGCCAATCCATGGATTACAGGGGATATTAGAGACAGTAATAGATCCAAGGAAGAAGCATACAAGAAAAACAACAGGTCTGAGGATTGGGGGCAGTTTAGAATTCAGCAAAGAAGAACCAAGGCAAAGAAGGACCAAGGGATTGATTGAGAAGGGGAATGGAGTACAAGAGTAAGCTTGCAGGGAACAATGACAGTAAAAGTTTCTATAGGTACGTGAAGAGAAAAAGATTGGTGAAGGCAAATGTAGGTCCCTTCCAGTCAGAAACAGGGGAATGTTTGATCGAGGGCAAAGAAATGGCTGAGGGAATACATACTTTGGTTCTGTCTTTACAAATGTTGGGGAATGCAGGTTTAGTGAGAGGGAAGAAATGAAAAATGAAAATGAAAATAGCTTATTGTCACGAGTAGGCTTCAATGAAGTTACTGTGAAAAGCCCCTAGTCGCCACATTCCGGCGCCTGTCCGGGGAGGCTGGTACGGGAACTGAAGGAGAAAAATATTAGTTGGGAAATGGTGTGCAGAACCTGGATTGAAGGCTGCAAATTCCCCAGGGCCTGATGATCTGCAACCCAGAATGCTTCAGGAGGTGGCTCCAGAAGAGGAGATGCATTGGTGGTCACTTTCCAGGAGTCTATGGACTCTAGAACAGTTACTCCAGGTTGGAAGGCAGTTGATGTAAGTCCACTATTTGAAAACGGGGTAGTGAGAAAACAACTATAGACCAGTAAACCTGACCTCAGTAGTGGGGATGTTTCTAGAATCCATTATCAAAGGTTTTATAGCACTGGCAGGATCAGAGAGAGTCAGCATGGATTTATGAAGGGAAAATCATAATTGACAAATCTATTGGAGTTCTTTGAGGATGTAACTCATAGAGTTGACAGGGAGAAGCCAGTGTATGTGGTATATTTGGACTTCGAGAAGGCTTTTGACAAAATTTAGAATTTAGAACAGTACAGCACAGAACAGGCCCTTCGGCCCTCGATGTTGTGCCGAGCAATGATCACCCTACTCAAACTCACGTATCCACCCTATACCCATAACCCAACAACTCCCCCTTAACCTTACTTTTTAGGACACTACGGGCAATTTAGCATGGCCAATCCACCTAACCCGCACATCTTTGGACTGTGGGAGGAAACCGGAGCACCCGGAGGAAACCCACGCACACACGGGGAGGACGTGCCGACTCCGCACAGACAGTGACCCAGCCGGGAACCGAACCTGGGACCCTGGAGCTGTGAAGCATTGATGCTAACCACTATGCTACCGTGCTGCCCAAAATCTTGCATGAGAGATTAGTGTGCAAATTTAAAGTGCATGGGATTAGGGGTAGTTTAATGAGATGGATAGAAAACTGGTTGGTAGACCAGAAACGAAGGAATTAACGGGTCCTTTTTAAATTGGCAGGCAGTGACTAGTGGGTACCGCAGGGATTGGTGCTAGGATCCCAGCTACTCGCAATATATATTAATGATTTAGATGCAGGAACAAAATGTAATATCTTGAGATGCCACCAAGTTGGGTGGGAAGGTGAGCTGTGAGAGAGATCCTTCAGTGTGATTTGGACTAGTTAAGTGGGCAAATGAATGACAGATGCAGTTTAATTTAGATAGCAAAAACAAGATGGCAAACTATTATCTGAATGGCATAAATTAGGAGAGGGGAATGTGCAACGAGACCTGGGTCCTCGTACACCAGTCACTGAAGATAAGCATGCAGGTACAGCAGGCCCGAAGAAGACAAATTGTATGCTGGCCTTCATTGTTAGAGGATTTGAGTACAGGAGCAGGGATGTCTTGCTGCAATTATACAGGGCCTTGGTGAGTCTACACCTGGAATATTGTGAGCAGTTGTGGTCTCCTTATCTGAGGAAAGATGTCCTTGCTATCGAGGGAGTGTAGCAAAGGTTTACCGGACTGATTGCTAGGTTGGTGGGATGGTTGCATGACGAGAGATAGAATTGGTCAGGATTATATTTGCTGGTGTTCAGAATAATGGACAGGCTAGATGCAGTAAGAATGTTCCCGATGATTGGTGTGTCCAGAACCAGGGGTATACCACTTGGACAAGAGATGAGGAGGAACTTCTTCACCCAGAGAGTGGTGAACCTGTGGAAATTGTTACCGCAGGAAGTAGTTGAGGTATGCTTTCAAGAAGCATTTAGATGTGGCATATAGGATGAAGGGGATCAAAGGATATGGGGGTAAAGTGGGATTAGGCAATTGAGTTGGATGATCAGTCATGGTCATAATAAATGGCAGAGTAGGCTTAAAGGGCCGAATGAATGTTTCTGTGTGAGAGAGAGGAGGAAAGGAGAAAGGATAGAGAGAGAGAGACGGGGAGGGGGAGGGAGCCTGGAGAGAGATGAAGGGAAGGAAGAGTGATAGAGGGGGAAGGGCAAGGAAGGAAGAGAGAGAGTGGGAATAGGAGGGAGAGAATTGGTGGAAAGATGAGTTAGAGAGGAAGACTGGGAGGGAGAAGAAGGGGAAGAGAGAGGAGGGAAGGAAACATAGGGAAGGGAGGGGGAAAGGGGGGATGGGACAGGTATTGATGGAAGGGAGAGCTAGGTATGCAGGAAGAAGGAATGAGAGAGGGGAGAGGGAGGAGGGAATGGAGAGGGAGAAATGGGGGAAGGGAGAGACGGGGGGAAGGGAGAGATGGGGAAGGGAGAGAGGGGAAGGGAGAAAAGGCGAGGGGAAAGTGGAGAGAGTGAGAGGGGAAGGAGAGAGATAGAGTGGGGGAGAGAGAGAGTGAAGCGATGAGAGATTGAGAGAGGGGGAAAAGGGTGAGGGCATAAGGGGAGAGAGAGGGTGGAGACATGGTAGAAAGATAGAGGGAGAGAGGCGCAGGAGAGGAGGAATATTAACATGCATAGTGATCTGGGCGTACAGGTCCAGAGTTCCCTAAAAGTGGCAACACAGGTGACCAAGGTGATTAAGAAGGCATATGGCATGCTTACCTTCACAAGTTCAGGAGTTGGGAAATCATGTTGCAGCTATCTTGGTTAGGCCGCATTTGGAGTACTGCGTGCAGTTCTGGTCACCATAGATTATCATGGAATTTACAATGCAGAAGGAGGCCATTCGGCCCATCGAGTCTGCACAGGCTCTTGGAAAGAGCACCACCGAGGTCAACACCTCCACCCTATCCCCATAACCCAGTAACCCTACCCAACACTAAGGGCAATTTTGGACACTAAGGGCAATTTATCAAGGCCAATCCACCTAACCTGCACATCTTTGGACTGTGGGAGGAAACCGGAGCACCCGGAGGAAACCCACGCATACACGGGGAGGATGTGCAGACTCCGCACAGACAGTGACCCAAGCCGGAATCGAACCTGGGACCCTGGAGCTGTGAAGCAATTGTGTTATCCACAATGCTACTGTGCTGCCCTATTATAAGGACGTGGAAGCTTTGGAGAGAGTGCAAAGAAGGTTCACCAGGATGTTGTCTCGTCTCAAGGGTGTTAGCTATGAGGAGAGGTTGAATAAACTAGGATTGCTTTCACTGAAAAGACAGAGGCTGAGGGGAGGCCTAAAAAATTATCAGAGGCTTTTTCCAAGGATTGAAGTGTCAATTACAAGGGGGGCACAGGTTCAAGGTGCATCGAAAGAGAAAATGCTGGAAAATCTCAGCAGGTCTGGCAGCATCTGTTGGGAGAGAAAAGAGCTAACATTTCGAGTCCAATGACTCTTTGTCAAAGCTAACCTTTCATAGAACATAGAACAGTACAGCACAGAACAGGCCCTTCGGCCCTCGATGTTGTGCCGAGCAATGATCACCACACTCAAACCCACGTATCCACCCTATACCCGTAACCCAAGCACAGGCTTTGAGGGCTGAAGGGCTTGTTCCTGTGCTGTACCTTTCTTTGTTCTTTTAGAAAGAACATGGAGAGAGAGACTTAGGAGGGGGGAACGGGTAGAGAAATGGGTGAGGGAACTTGGGGTGTCAGGAGGGTTGCGGGGGGGAGACAGGGGATGTGGCGGAGAAGGGGGTCAGATAGAAATGGGAGAGTGGGGGGAGAAGGTGAGGGGGAGACGAGGGCAGTTGGAGGGGGAGGAGGGACCTAGAATGAGCAAGGAGAGGAGGGAAGAGAAGAGAGGAAGGTGGAGCAGGGGAGGGGATGGGAAGAGAGAGGGTTGTGAGAGAGAGAGATTGAGAGGGGTGCGACAGGAAGGGGAAAGGCAGATTAAGGGAAGAAAGTGGGAATAGAAAGAGGAAGTGAATAGGAGAGAGACGGCGCAGGGAGTGAAAGAGCAGAGTAAGAGTGGGAAGTGGGGGATGGGGAGAGGGGGAGGTGAGCAGGAGAAAGTGGAAAGATATAGAGAAAGGAGTGTGATGGATGGTGAGGTGAGGGACAGGAAAGAGAGAGACTGGGAAATTCAGAGATGGACAGCAAGAGGAAGGAGAAACATAAATGCCTGAATAAGAGAGTCTGACAGAGTGTGGAGGAGGGTGAAAGCCTGCATAACCTGCACAATGTGTGTGCACACTGATTAACAGAAATTTAGAGTACCCAATTATTATTTTTTTCCAATCAAGGGGCATGGCCAATCCACCTAACCTGCACATCTTTGGGTTGTGTGTTGGGGGGGGGTTGAAACCCAGGCAGACACAGGGAGAATGTGCAAACTCCACACGGATAGTGACCCAGGGCCGCGATTCGAACCCGGGTCCTCAGCGCTGTAGTCCCAGTGCTAATCACTGCGCCACCGTGCTGCCCTGGGAGAGAAATTAAACAGGCCTAAAGACACAAGTGACAGGAATAGCGTTGTTGGGTATGGTAGATGCGATTTGACACATCTTGTGCAGCTGTTCCTACTCTCATTCCATATTTGGTGAGCTGCTCAGTAGTGGCACTGAGCTCACACTCCTCTAATAAATCATTGCCTTCCTCTAGCTGTTTACAACCAATGTGAGAAAACCGCTGCTCTGTAAGTTTACTGCTCTCTGATAGACACTTGCCTCATTTAACATTCATTCCGACCACTGCGGCTAACCACATCCAAATCAGCCTTCAGGTTGCCTGGATGTTAAGACTCTGCATAAAACTCTGTGCTGTTATAGAATCCCTCCAGTGCAGAAGGAGGCCATTCGGCCCATCGAGTCTCCATCAACCTTTGAAAGAGCACTCTATCTAGCCCTACTTACCTGCCCTATCCCCGTAACCCCGCCTGACCAGCACATCGCTGGACACTAAGGGACAATTTTTGCTTAATAAACCACCTAACCTGCACATCTTTGGACTGTTATAGGAAAGTGGAGCACTCAGTGGTAAGCCACACAGATATGGGAGAAAGTGTAAACTCCACACAGTCACCCAAGGTTGGAATTGAACCCGTGTCCCTGGCGCTGTGAGGCACCCGTGCTAACCACTGTGCCACCATGCTCTACCTGTCCTGGAAGTGTTTGATGGGAACAGTAGAGAGATCTACTCTGTACCTAAGCCCTTGCTGTACCTGTCCTGGGAGTGTTGATAGTAACAGTGCAGAAAACTTTATTCTGTATCTAACCCCATGCTGTATCTGACCTGGGAGTGTTTGATGGACACCCACATCACTATCTAGCTTTTGATTGATTATATTCTGTCTCTCTAGACTTCCATCACAAAACACAGAACATTTGAGGTGTAAGGTGCCTTGTTTAATTTGATCAGCTGATCACGGTCCAAGATTTTGTCATTGATTCCAATGAACTATTAGAAATGAACATTTACAGTTTGATTGCCATGTTTGATAAGTACACTGTACAGTCTTCCGACCAGTATCTTTCATTCTCACTGACCCTCTTTTGGGTAAAACACCAAATCTACTGAATTTAATTGTGTCTCAGTTGGTCTTACATGTTGCCTCATAGCTCTCTGAACTTTCACTGAGACCTCAGCCTTGGTGAAAGCAAACATGCAAATCATTAAATAGTGCAGGAAAAAAGCAACCTCCAGAGCAGGAGGAATATCACAGAAACAATTTGGAATTCTGCCTGTAGGCTAATTGATCTGATCTATACTCTCCAGCCATCTGGAGTGAATTCTTTGCACAGATCACCCATGTCTTGCAGACTGGTTGATCAGCTAACATTTTATGTAGAATTTCATCAATCATCACATGATTTCTTTCACAAGTATTGGGTAGAACTTTAAGCTAATAGCTGTGATTTATTTTATAAATGTTTCATTGGTTTTCACATTTTTCTGTTCCATACTTCAGTTCACACATTCAATTACACGTGTCATAACTGCGCATAATATCAAACAAAAGCCACCATAGCGGAATTAAAATGACAATAGAGATAGACCAAAGAGAGAGAAAAAGAAAACACAAACGAGGATCACGATACATAGTTACATCTAAATGTACCCCCACCCCCCCATGACTGTGGGCCCCGTTTGGCCGCTCTCCCTCAGTTGCCCTGACTTTGGGTGGTGCTGCTCATTGCCAGCCCAGCAGGATTCTTCAGTGGGCCATTAGGGAAGCAGAGACAAGTGCGTCGGCCCCCCTCCCCATGAAGATTTCCTGTTCAGCTGCCTTCCCTTCACAAACCCCGTCTGGTCCTCATGTATGACCCCCGGCACACAATCCTCTATTCTAGTGGCCAGGATCTTTGCCAGCAGCTTGGCATCGGCGTTCAGCAACGAAATTGGCCTATATGATCCACACTGCAGTGGGTCCTTGTCCCGCTTCAGGATCAAGGAAATCAGCGCCCGCGACATAGTTGGGGGCAAAGCCACCCCCCCTCCCATGCCTCGTTAAAGGTCCGAACCAACAGGGGGCCCAACAGGTCCAAATACTTTTTATAAAATTCCGCCGGAAACCCGTCCGGCCCCGGTGCCTTCCCCGACTGCATGCTCCTATCCCTTTGACAACCTCCTCCAACTCGATCGGTGCCCCTAGTCCCTCCACCCGCTCCTCTTCCACCCTCGGGAAACGCAACCTGTCCAGGAAGCGCCCCATTCCACCGGGGGCTCAGAGCAGTACAGTTCCCCATAAAAGTCCCTGAAGACCCCATTGACCTCTACCCCCCTCCGCACCACCTTCCCAGCGCTATCCCTCACTCCCCCAATCTCCCTGGCCGCGTCTCGCTTCCGGAGATGGTGCGCCATCATCCTGCTCGCCTTCTCCCCGTGTTCATACACCGCCCCCTGTGCTTTCCTCCACTGGGCTTCCGCCTTTCTGGTCGTCAGTAGGTCAAATCTGGCCTGTAGGCTACGGCTCTCCCCCAGCAATCCCTCCTCCGGGGCCTCCGCATATCTCCTATCCACCTGCACCATCTCCCCTATCAGTCTTTCCCTTTCCCTCTGCTCCCCCCTCTCCCTATGGGCTCGGATGGAGATCAATTCCCCCCTCATCACCGCCTTCAATGCCTCCCAGACCGTCCCCACCCGAACCTCCCCGTTATCATTGGCCACCACCTCCTCTGCCAGCAGCCCCACCTCCATGCGCCAGAGCGGACGTTGGTCCCTCTCTTCCCCCAGCCCGAGGTCCATCCAGTGCGGGGCATGGTCCGAAATGGCAATGGCGGAGTATTCCAGTTCCTCCACCCTCGGCACCAGCCCCCTGCTCAGGACAAAAAAGTCAATCCTCGAGTAGGCCTTATGTACATGGGAGAAAAACGAGTATTCCCTGGCCCTTGGCCTCTCAAACCTCCAAGGGTCCACCCCCCCCCCCCCCAATCTGGTCCATAATTCCCCTCAGCACCTTAGCCGCCGCCGACCTCCTACCCGTCTGGGACTTGGATCGATCCAATGGGGGATCCAGCACAGTGTTAAAGTCTCCCCCCATGATCAGGCCCCCCACCTCCAGGTCCGGAATGCGGCCCAGCATACGCCGCATGAACCCCGCATCGTCCCAATTTGGGGCATAAACATTCACCAACAGTACCCGCTCCCCCTGCAGCTTGCAACTCACCATCACGTACCTCCCGCCACTGTCGGCCACCACCTTCAAAGCCTCAAACGACACCTTCTTCCCCACCAGGATCGCCACCCCTTTACTCTTCTCGTCCAGCCCTGAGTGGAATACCTGGCCCACCCATCCCTTTCTCAGCCGGACCTGGTCCACCACTCTCAGGTGTGTCTCCTGGAGCATGGCCACATCCGCCTTCAGTCCCTTCAGGTGAGCAACTACTCGGGCCCTTTTGACCGGCCCATTCAGCCCCCTCACATTCCAGGTATTCAGCCGGATCCGAGGGCTCCCTGCCCCCTTCCCCTGCCGATTAGCCATACCCCATCCCTTGCCCACCCCCGGCCAGCGTCCCACGCTCTGCCAGTTTCCCACGGCGGCACCTCCCCCCTCCAGCACTCCCTGCGTCCTCCAGCTCCTTCCTGACCGTTTCAGCAGCACCCCGGTAACCCCCCCCCCCCCCCCCCCCCCCCCCCCCCCCCCCCCCCCCCCAGGCTTGGACCCCTCCTAGCCGCGCCCCCCCCCTCTACAGCACTCCCGTGAGCCAGCTATCTTCTGCTGACCCCGGCGGCTCCCGCCCTACTTTCGGCTCCTCCCAACGTGGGACTGCCCCTCCCCCATAGTGCACATCAACCAGTCCACCCTCCCCCGCTCCTGCGCGGGAAAAGAAAACCCCGCCCCCTCCCTCTCCCAGCGCGGGGACCCCGCAGAAAGCCCGCGCTTTCGCCCTGCCGGGCCCCGCCTCCTCCAGGGCCACTCCCATTGTCCCCCCCCACCATCTCCCCAAACACCCCGTTTACCCCTCAGTCCAAACCCGTCCACCCAACTCCTGCTAGAAAACCCATAAAGAAAACACCCGTACGGCATCACCCCACCCACCCTACGGCCACCCCACATCATACCCTAAACCCCGCAGATACATATACAGTATAAATAAATACAGTATTCCACAGCATCCCCCATCCGGGGACCCTCCGTTTGTGTCCAGTTTCTCGGCTTGCACGAAGGCCCACGCCTCCTCCGGGGACTCAAAATAGTGGTGCCGATCCTGGTAGGTGACCTACAGACGCGCCGGCTGCAGCATTCCAAACTTCACCTTCCGTCTGTGGAGCACCGCCTTCGTCCGGTTAAACCCGGCCCTCCGCCTCGCCACCTCCGCACTCCAGTCCTGGAAGATCCGCACCTCTGTGTTCTCCCATTTGCTGCTCCGCTCCTTCTTGGCCCACCGGAGCACACACTCACGGTCCACAAACCGGTGGAAACTTACCAACACCGCCCGCGGCGGCTCATTCGGCTTGGGCCTCCTAGCCAGAATTCTGTGGGCCTCCTCCAACTCCAGGGGCCCCTGGAAGGACCCAGCCCCCATCAGCGTGTTCAGCATCATCACCACATAGGCCGCTAGGTCCGACCCCTCCAGCCCCTCCGTGAGGCCCAGGATCCGTAAATTCTTCCTCCTCGACTGGTTGTCCAACTCCTCGAACCGCTCCTGCCATCTTTTATGGAGCGCCTCGTGCACCTCCACCTTCCCCACCACGGCCACGACCTCGTCCGCCCTCTCGGCGGCTTGCTGCTGCAGCTCCCGGATCGCAGCCCCCTGGGCTGTCTGGGTCTCCATCAGTTCCCTGTTGGTTACCTTGATGGACTCCAGCAGCTCCACTTTCAGATCCTGGAAGAGGCTCAGCAGAGTCGTCTGGACCCACTTCTTCAGTTTCGCCGGCCGCCATTTTGTCCTGCGGGTCCCGATTTTTTTCAAAAGTTTTTCCTCCCGATTCTCTCCCTGCTCCGCTCCTGGTCTGCACCATGGGACCTCTTGGGAAACTCCTGGCCTCTTCCCCCGTCGGGATTTGCCTCTTAAGCTCCATTGGGGGCCTTTAAAAAAGGCCCGAAGTCGGTTTTTTTCGGGAGCCTCCGAACGTGCGGCTCAGCTGGACATTGCCGCTACCGGAAGTCGCAAAGATGATTTTCGACAGGAGCGAGAGTAACAGGGTAGTTGTTTTGGGGGACTTTAACTTTCCAAATATTGACTGGAAATACTATAGTTCGAGTACTATAGATGGGTCAGTTTTTGTGCAGTGTGTGCAGGAGGGTTTTCTGACACAGTATGTAGACAGGCCAACAAGGGGCGAGGCCACATTGGATTTGGTACTGGGTAATGAACCCGGCCAGGTGTTAGATTTAGATGTAGGTGAGCACTTTGGTGATAGTGATCACAATTCGGTTATGTTTACTTTAGCAATGGGCAGGGATAGGTATATACCACAAGGCAAGAATTATAGCTGGGGGAAAGGCAATTATGATGCTATTCGGCAAGATTTAGGAGGTATAGGATGGGGAAGGAAACTGCAGGGGATGGGTACAATCGAAATGTGGAGCTTTTTCAAGGAACAGCTACTGCGTGTCCTTGATAAATATGTACCTGTCAGGCAGGGAGGAAGTTGTTGAGCAAGGGAACCGTGGTTTACTAAGGAAGTTGAAGTACTTGTCAAGAGGAAGAAGAAGGCTTATGTTAGGATGAGACATGAAGGCTCAGTTAGGGCACTTGAGAGTTACAAGTTAGCCAGGAAGGACCTAAAGGGAGAGTTAAGAAGAGCGAGGAGAGGACACGAAAAGTCGTTGGCGGGTAGGATCAAGGAAAACCCTAAGGCTTTCTATCGGTATATCAGGAACAAAAGAATGACTAGAGTAAGATTAGGGCCAATCAAGGATAGTAGTGGAAAGTTGTATGTGGAATCAGAGGAGATAGGGGAAGCGTTAAATGGATATTTTTCATCAGTGTTTACACTGGAGAAAGACAATGTTGTCAAGGAGAATACTCAGGTTCAGTCGACCAGGCTAGATGGAATTGAGGTTCAAAAGGAGGAGGTGTTAGCAATTTTGGAAAATGTCAAAATAGATAAGTCCCCTGGGCCAGATGGAATTTATCCTAGGATTCTCTGGGAAGCCAGGGAGGAGATTGCAGAACCTTTGTCCTTGATTTTTATGTCGTCTTTGTCGACAGGAATAGTGCCGGAAGACTGGAGGATAGAAAATGTTGTCCCCTTATTCAAGAAGGGGAGTAGAGACAACCCTGGTAATTATAGACCTGTGAGCCTTACTTCAGTTGTGGGTAAAATGTTGGAAAAGGTTATAAGAAATAGGGTTTATAATCATCTTGAAAAGAATAAGTTGATTAGCGATAGTCAACACGGTTTTGTGAAGGGTAGGTCATGCCTCACAAACCTTATTGAGTTTTTTGAGAAGGTGACGAAACAAGTAGATGAGGGTAAAGCGGTTGATGTGGTGTATATGGATTTAGTAACGCATTTGATAAGGTTCCCCACGGTAGGCTATTGCAGAAAATATGGAAGTATGGGATTGAATGTGATTTAGCGGTTTGGATCAGTAATTGGCTAGCTGAAAGAAGACAGAGGGTGGTGGTTGATGGCAAATGTTCATCCTGGAGTTCAGTTACTAGTGGTGTACCGCAAGGATCTGTTTTGGGGCCACTGCTGTTTGTCATTTTTATAAATGACCTGGAAGAGGGTGTAGAAGGATGGGTTAGTAAATTTGCAGATGACACGAAGGTCGGTGGAGTTGTGGATAGTGCTGAAGGATGTTATAGGATACAGAGGGACATAGATAAAGTGCAGAGCTGGGCTGAGAGGTGGCAGATGGAGTTTAATGCGGAAAAGTGTGAGGTGGTTCACTTTGGAAGGAGTAACAGGAATGCAGAGTACTGGGCTAATGGCAAGATTCTTGGTAGTGTAGATGAACAGAGAGATCTCGGCATCCAGGTACATAAATCCCTGAAAGTTGCCACCCAGGTTAATAGGGCTGTTAAGAAGGCATATGGTGTGCTAGACTTTATCAGTAGGGGGATTGAGTTTCGGAGCCATAAGGTCATGCTGCAGCTGTACATAACTCTGGTGCGGCCGCTCCTGGAGTACTGCGTGCAGTTCTGGTCACCACATTATAGGAAGGATGTGGAAGCTTTGGAAAGGGTTCAGAGGAGATTTACTAGGATGTTGCATGGTATGGAGGGAAGGTCTTACGAGGAAAAGCTCAGGGACTTGAAGTTGTTTTCGTTAGAGAGGAGAAGGCTGAGAGGTGACTTAATAGAGACATATAAGATAGTCAGAGGGTTAGATAGGGTGGACAGTGAGAGTCTTTTTCCTCGGATGGTGATGACCAACACGAGGGGACATAGCTTTAAATTGAGGGGTGGTAGATATAGGACAGATGTCAGAGGCAGTTTCTTTACTCAGAGAGTAGTAGGGGTGTGGAATGTCCTGCCTGCAACAGTAGTAGACTCGCCAACTTTAAGGGCATTTAAGTGGTCACTGGATAGACATGGATGAAAATGGAATAGTGTAGGTCAGATAGGCTTCAGATGGTTTCACAGGTCGGCGCAACATCGAGGGCCGAAGGGCCCGTACTGCGCTGTAATGTTCTATGTTCTATATATAATAGGCCGACTCGGGAAGGGGCCATACTGGACCTGGTGTTGGGAAATGAGCCCGGCCAGGTTATTTGAAGTTTCAGTCGGGGATTACTTTGGGAATAGTGATCACAATTCCGTAAGTTTTAGAATACTCATGGACAAAGACGAGAGTGGTCCTAAAGGAAGAGTGCTAAACTGGGGGAAGGCCAACGGTAGCAAAATTCGTCAGGAGCTGGGGAATGTGGATTGGGAGCAGCTGTTTGAAGGTAAATTCACATTTGATATGTGGAAGGCTTTTAAAGAGAGTTTGATTAGAGTGCAGGACAGACAAGTCGCTGTGAAAATGAAGGATAGAAATTGCAAGATTAGGGAACCATGGATGACAGGTGAAATTGGGAGACTAGCGAAGAGGAAAAAGGAAGCATACATAAGGTCAAGGCGACTGAAGACAGACGAAGCTTTGGAAGAATATTGTGAATGTAGGACCAATCTGAAATGAGGAATCAAGAGGGCTAAAAGGGGTCATGAAATATCTTTAGCAAACAGGGTTAAGGAAAATCCCAAAGCCTTTTATTCATATATAAGGAGCAAGAGGGTAACTAGAGAAAAGGTTGGCCCACTCAAGGACAAAGGAGGAAAGATATGCGTGGAGTCAGAGAAA
Organism: Scyliorhinus canicula; assembly: GCF_902713615.1. NCBI lineage: Eukaryota > Metazoa > Chordata > Chondrichthyes > Carcharhiniformes > Scyliorhinidae > Scyliorhinus > Scyliorhinus canicula. The sequence continues at coordinate 77,901,597 of NC_052160.1, read as the reverse complement.
ATGGGTGAGATTCTTAACGAGTACTTTGCATCAGTATTCACCGAGGAGAGGGACATGACGGATGTTGAGATTAAGGATAGATGTTTGATTACTCTAGGTCAAGTCGGCATAAGGAGGGAGGATGTGTTGGGTATTCTAAAATGCATTAAGGTGGACAAGTCCCCAGGTCCGGATGGGATCTATCCCAGGTTACTGAGAGAAGTGAGAGAGGAAATAGCTGGGGCCTTAACAGGTATCTTTGCAGCATCCTTGAACACGGGTGAGGTACTGGAGGACTGGAGAATTGCTAATGTTTAAGAAGGGTAGCAGGGATAATCCAAGTAATTATAGACCGGTGAGCCTAACATCAGTGGTAGGGAAGCTGCTGGAAAAGATACTGAGGGATAGGATCTATTCCCATTTGGAAGAAATGGGTTTATCAGTGATGGGCAACATGGTTTTGTGCAGGGAAGGTCATGTCTTACTAACTTAATAGAATTCTTTGAGGAAGTGACAAAGTTGATTGATGAGGGAAGGGCTGTAGATGTCATATACATGGACTTCAGTAAGACATTTGATAAGGTTCCCCATGGTAGGCTGCTGGAGAAAGTGAAGTCTCATGGGGTCCAGGGTGTACGAGCTAGATGGATAAAGAACTGGCTGGGCAACAGGAGACAGAGAGTAGTAGTGGAAGGGAGTTTCTCAAAATGGAGAACTGTGACCAGTGGTGTTCCACAGGGATCCGTGCTGGGACCACTGTTGTTTGTGGTATACATAAATTATCTGGAACAAGGTATAGGTGGTCTGGTTAGCAAGTTTGCAGATAACACTAAGATTGGTGGAGTAGCAGATAGTGAAGGGGACTGTCAGAGAATACAACAGAATATAGATAGATTGGAGAGTTGGGCGGAGAAATGGCAGATGGAGTTCAATCCGGGCAAATGCGAGGTGATGCATTTTGGAAGATCCAATTCAAGAGTGTACTATACGGTAAATGAAAAAGCCCTAGGGAAAATTGATGTACAGAGAGATCTGGGTGTTCAGGTCCATTGTACCCTGAAGGTGGCTGCGCAGTTCGATAGAGTGGTCAAGAAGGCATACGTCATGCTTTCCTTCATCGGAAGGGCAATTAAGTACAAGGGTTGGCAGGTCATGTTTCAGTTGTATAAGACTTTGGTTTGGCTACATTTGGAATACTGCGTGCAGTTCTGGTCGCCACATTACCAAAAGGATGTGGATGCTTTGGAGACGGTGCAGAGGAGGTTCACCAGGATGTTGCCTGGTATGGAGGGCGCTAGCTATGAAGAGAGGTTGAGTAGATTAGGATTCTTTTCATTAGAAAGACGGAGGTTGAGGGGGGACCTCATTGAGGTCTCCAAAATCATGAGAGGTATAGACAGGGTGGATAGCAAGAAGCTTTTTCCCAGATTGGGGGACACAATAACCGGGCAGCATGGTGGTTAGCATAAATGCTTCACAGCTCCAGGGTCCCAGGTTCGATTCCCGGCTGGGTCACTGTCTGTGTGGAGTCTGCACGTCCTCCCCGTGTGTGCGTGGGTTTCCTCCGGGTGCTCCGGTTTCCTCCCACAGTCCAAAGATGTGCGGGTTAGGGCGATTGGCCATGATAAATTGCCCGTAGTGTCCTAATAGTAAGGTTAAGGGGGGGAGTTGTTGGGTTACGGGTGTAGGGTGGATACGTGGGTTTGAGTAGGGTGATCATGGCTCGGCACAACATCGAGGGCCGAAGGGCCTGTTCTGTGCTGTACTGTTCTATGTTCTATGTTCTAATTACTAGGGGTCACAAGTTCATTGTGAGACGGTAAAAGTTTAAGGGAGATATGCATGGAAAGTTCTTTATGCAGAGGGTGGTGGGTGCCTGGAATGCATTGCCGGCGGAGGTGGTTGAGGCTGGCATGATAGCGTAATTTAAGCTGTATCTAGACAGATAGATGAATGGGCAGGGAGCAGAGGGATACAGATCCTCAGAAAATAGGTGAAAGTTTTAGATAGAGGATCGGCGCAGGCTTGGAGGACCAAAGGGCCTGTTCCTGTGCTGTAATTTTCTTTCTTCCTTTGTTCTTTGTTCTTTGATAACGAGAGATTATAGAATCAGAAGGCACAGAATCTCTGCGGGTACAGTTTAGGAATCGTAAAGGTAAAAAGACCCTGTTGTGAGTTATGTACCTAGCAGCAGTCAGGATGTGGGGCAGAAAATAAATCAGGAGATAGAGAAAGCATGTAAAAAAGGCAATATCACAATAATCATGGGGGACTTCAATATGCACATGGACTGGGAAAATCAGGTTGGTCGTAGATCCTAAGAAAAGGAATTTGTGGAATGTTTAAGTGATGGTTTTTTGGAGCAGCTTGTGGGAGAGCCCACGAGGGAACAGGCAATTTTGGATTTGGTGATGTGTAATTGGGCAGACTTGATCAGGGATCTTAAGGTGAAGGAACCCTTAGGGAGAAGTGACCACAATACGATAGAATTTACCCTGCAGTTTGCGAGGGAGAAGCTGGAGTCAGATGTAACAATCCTATAATTAAATAAGGGTAACTACAAAGACATGAGTGAGGAGCTGGCCAGAGTTGATTGGAAAAGGAGCCGAGCAGGGAAGATAGTGGAACAGCAATGGCAGGAGTTTTTGGGGGTTATTAGGGTGGCACAACAGAAATTCATCCCAAGGAGGAGGAAGCATGCTAAGGGGAGGACAAGATATCCATGGTTGATGAGGAAGTCAAGGAAGGACAGCATAAAAGCAAAAGAAAAATCATGCAAAGTGGCGAGGATTAGTAGGAAATCAGAGGATTGGAAATCCTTTAAAAGCGAGCAGAGCTCAACTAAAAAAGCAATAAGGGGAGAGAAGATGAAATATGAATGCAGGGTAGCTAGTAATATAAAAAAAGATTGGAAGAGTTTTTTTTGAATATATAAAAGATAAGAGAGAGGCAAAAATAGCCATTGGACCACTGGAAAACATGGCTGGAGAAGTAATAATAGGAAACAAAGAAATGGCAGACAAACTGAATAGTTACTTTGCATCAGTCTTTTCGGTGGAAGACACCGGTGGGATGCCAGAGCACCAGGAGAATCAGGGGGCAGAGGTGAGTGCAGTGGCCATCACTAAGTGGCCACCTTTTCCTCCCTGTCTCTTTGTGCTTTGAAGGCGATAACCTCCCCTCTAATCACAGCCTTTAGCACCTCCCAGAAGTTGGAGGGTGAGACCTCCCCGTTTTGGTTGTTTTTCGTATGCCTGTGATACTCGCTGACTAAAAGCCATGTCAGCCAGTAGGGCAGTGTGCAACCTTCATGTGGGGCATTGGACCTTGCCAATCGCCAACCTCACATCCATATAATGTGGAGCGTGGTTGGAGATTACGATTGTGGAGTATTCCGCTTTGACCAGCCCTGGACGCACCTATTTCCCCACCACAAAGCAGTTGTGCACTGGGGAGAAAAAGGAGAACTCTTTGTCCCCCGGGTGGGTGAACCTCTAAGGATCCACAGCCCCCATCTGATCCATAAAATGACTGAGTCCCTTCGCCATGCTTGATGTCTTCCCTGTCTTGGGATTTGACCTGTCTTTCTGTGGGTCCGGTACATAGTTAAAGTACCCCCATGAACAATCAGTGCGTTGTTATGTCGGGGATTTCCGCCATGGTCTTGTTAATGAATTTTGTGTCGTCCCTGTTGGGAGCGTACATATTTAAAAAAATAAAATAATTTTTATTCAAATTTTTCAACAACAAATTTTCTCCCAACAGTTAAAGTAAACAAGATGTAAAACTAAACAGAAATCCCCCCCCAATACAAAGTAATAAATTAATAACTAATAACAATGCCAGAAAGAAAAAGAAATAGCAAACACACCGTCGCAAAAACAAACCCCCTTAACAAATCCCGAACCCCCCCTCCCCCACCTCGCCCCAGGTTGCTGCTGAGACTGACCACCCTCTACCTCTCCGCCAGGAAATTGAGAAAAGTCTGCCACCGCCGGAAGAACACTTGTACCGACTCCCTCAGGGCAAACTTAATCTTTGGGAGCGTACACATTAACTAGTACTACTGATGCCTCAACCAGGGCCCCCAGGCTGACCATGATGTACTGTCCACCAGGATCCGTAACCGTCTTTGTCGCCTTAAACATCGTCCTCTTGTTGATCAGTATTGCCACCCCCCTGGCCTTCGTCCCGTAAAGGCAGCACGGTAGCATGGTGGTTAGCATAAATGCTTCACAGCTCCAGGGTCCCAGGTTTGATTCCCAGCTGGGTCACTGTCTGTGTGGAGTCTGCACGTCCTCCCCGTGTGTGCGTGGGTTTCCTCCGGGTGCTCCGGTTTCCTCCCACAGTCCAAAGATGTGTGGGTTAGGTGAATTGGCCATGCTAAATTTCCCGTAGTGTCCTAAAAAGCAAGGTTAAGGGGGGGGGGTTGTTGGGTTACGGGTATAGGGTGGATACGTGAGTTTGAGGAGGGTGATCATTGCTCGGCACAACATCGAGGGCCGAAGGGCCTGTTCTGTGCTGTACTGTTCTATGTTCTATGTAACAGGAATTGCAGGTCTATCCCACCCAGCCCTTCCTTACCTGCGGTCGGTCCTGCTCTCTCTCTGGTGTGTCTCTTGGAGGAAGAGGCTTTCATGTCTCTTACAAAGGTTAAGACTCTGGATCTTTTCACTGGGTGTTGAGTCCCCTGACGTTCCAGGTGACTATCCTGGTGGGGGTTTTTTGTCCCCCTGCTCCTGCAGGATTAACCATACTTACCATTCACCTGAGGAAGGAGCAGTGCTCCGAAAGCTAGTGTTTGAAACAAACCTGTTGGACTTTAACCTGGTGTTAGAACATAGAACAGTACAGCACAGAACAGGCCCTTCGGCCCTCGATGTTGTGCCGAGCAATGATCACCCTACTTAAACCCACGTAACCCGTATCCCAACAATCCCCCCATTAACCTTACACTACGGGCAATTTAGCATGGCCAATCCACCTAACCCGCACATCTTTGGACTGTGGGAGGAAACCGGAGCATCCGGAGGAAACCCACGCACACACAGGGAGGACGTGCAGACTCCACACAGACAGTGACCCAGCTGGGAATCGAACCTGGGACCCTGGAGCTGTGAAGCATTGATGCTAACCACCATGCTACCGTGAGGCCCCTCCCTGCGATGCCAGAAAGTCTGCGATGCGACCCCCCCACACACCCTCCCGGGAGTTACTGTCTTGTTCCTCCCTCGCCCGCTCTCTCTAATTCCTGCCCGTTCTTCTCCTGTCTTACCCTGCACTCGTCTCGCTTGTCACTCCGCTTTCCCTTCTCCACTGCTCTCGTTCTCTCGAATGAGGTCACAATCTCCCTCCCGAAGCAGTCTCTCAGGAAATGCTTCTTGTCGCTCAGGATGTGTTGGGGTGGGGAGGAGAGGTGCTTCCACTTCACCCCCCCTGCCCTCGACATTTCCCCTGCTGTCGCTGTTGCAGCACGCAGACCGTGACAAACCTGTCTGCCTCGGCAGGGGCTGTAAAGAAGTGTTCCTTGCCTTGGTACGTGAACCAGGGCTTCGCTGGGTACAGCATTACAGCATACCAAAGCGTATGCCGTTCTTGTACAGGGCTGCTTTTGCCCTGTTAAATTCCACCCGTCTCCTGGTCAGGTCAGCCCCAATGTCCTGGTATATCCTTATTCTGTGTCCTTCCCAGCTACAGTTCTTTGACAGCCTGGCCCAGCGCAGGATTCTTTCCTGGTTCTCGTATCGATGCAGTTTGACCAATACTGCCCTTGGTTGTTCCCTAGTTTTCGGTTTCAGGCGCAAAGATTGGTGTGCCCTGTCCATTTCTGGTGGGTAGGAGAAAGTTGCCCAGCTTTTAGTCACATAGACGGTGGGATCTCTGCCTTCGATCCCCTCCGGCAGGACCACAATCTGCACATTTTGCCTCCTTGAGCGGTTCTCCTGATACTCTACCCATCAGACTGCCCTGTGTCACAACCAACCTCGTCGCCTCTTTCTCCAGTGCCACGATCCGATCACTCTGGTCGGTTGCGGCCTTTTCCATGTCCTTGATGGTCGCCTCTTGGGCTTCCAGTCTCTTCTCTTTTCGAGGTTGACAACTGTGGGTCTATATCGATGGAGTTTAGAAGGATGGGGGGAATCTTATTGAAACCTACAGGATGCTGAGAGTCCTAGATATAGTGGATATGGAGAAGATGATTCCATTTGTAGGAAAAGCTAGAACCAGAGGGCAGAGCCTCAGACTGAAGGGACGATCCTTTAAAGAGATGAGGAGGAATTTCTTCAGCCAGAGGGTGGTGATTCTGCAGAACTCTTTGCCGCAGAAGGCTGTGGAGGCCAAATCACTGAATGTGCCGAAGGGCCTGTTCCTGTGCTGTAATTTTCTTTGTTCTTTGTCTTTAAGACAGAGATAGATAGGTTCTTGATCAATAAGGGGATCAGGGGTTTTGGGGGAAGGCAGGAGAATGGGGATGAGAAAAATTTCAGCCATGATTGAATGGCGGAGCAGACTCGATGGGTCGAACATAGAGAGGAAATATACCGTAAATGGCAAAACTTTTAGGAATATAGAAGGTCAGAGTGATCTGGGCGTGCAGGTCCACAGATCTTTTAAGTGGCAACACAAGTGGACAAGGTGGTCAAGAAAGCATACGGAATGTTTGCCTTCATTGGGCGGGGCACCGAGTATAAAATGGCAAGTCATGCTTCAGTTGTATAGAATCTTGGTAAGGCCGCACTTAGAATATTGCACACAATTCTGGTCGCCACACTACCAGAAGGATGTGGGAGAGGGTTTAGAGGAGGTTTACCAGGATGTTGCCTGGTCAGGGGGGGTGCTAGCTGGGCAGAGAGGCTGAATAGACCCGGACTGTTTTAATTCGAACGTCGGAGGTTGAGGAGTGACCTGAAAGAGGTCTACAAGATTATGAGGGGCATGGATAGAGTGGATGGGCATGCATTCTTTCCCAGGGTGGAGTGGTCAGTCACTAGTGGGCATAGGTTTAAGATCCGTGAGTCAAAGTTTAGAGGAGATGAATGAGGCAGGTTTTTTTACACAGGATGGTGAGTGCCTGGAATGCGCTGCCAGGGGAGGTTGTGGAAGCAGATACATTAACAACGTTCAAAAGGCATCTCGACAAATACATGGATAGGATGGGTATAGAGGGATATGGCACTAGGAAGTGCTGAGGGTTTTGGCCATGGGTGGCATCATGACCGGTACAGGCTTGGAGGGCCAAATGGCCTGTTCCAGTGCTGTATTCTTTGTTCTTTGAATGGCCTAATTCTGCTCCTGTTCTTTATGGTCTTACAAACGGGTTTTGAACAAACAAAAACAAAGTTTAATCCAACTTCAGAAAGCTGAAATAATTTACAATACCTATCTTATACTCTACCATTCAAGGTAAGTATGAGATACATGTTAATTATCAGACAATTTGTGTTCAACCACGCCGCACTACAGAGTAAAGACAGAGACAACCAATAAAGAGCCCATCAATTTCTCAAGAAATCACCCAGTCTCACTGAAATGTTGTCTTTTTCACAAGGGTTTCCAATCACTACCTTTGAAGATCCTGCCTTGGAATTCTCTGCAAATGTCACACCCATGCAAAAAGATTTAACGATAGCCCACTAGGTCAGCATGGTGGCACAGTGGTTAGCACTGCTGCCTCACAGCGCCAAGGTCTTGGGTTTGATCCCGGCTTTGGGTCACTGTCCGTGTGGAGTTTGCACATTCTCCCTCGCAGGTTTTCAATTTCGCCTTCTGAGATTCCTTTTCCTGGGCTCCTGAGTGACTCAACACTAGCTTACAAACATACTTACAGATCTGTGGCTGTGCCAAGCAGCACATCATTGCTTCAAAGCGGTATCTTTGCCCCAACGATCAGTCTGCCAACTGTAGGTCTTCAAGTCAGAGCCTGCTCCTGTCCCTTTCTGTGTCCGAAACTTGCAGGCAGACTTCTCAAAACTCAGGGTTCCACACTTGTTACTCGGCTGGAACTAATGCAACACCATTTCTGCCCACTGCCCTTGATGAGGGGTGGGAGGGGGGGATTCGGGATAACTTTAGACCGCCATTGTTGTCTCGGTGGCAGGCCCTGTGTTGGCCTCCAATGCTTCCTCCTCCCTGATGGTTCCCATGGGATCCTGGAGGACTCCATGGGACCCTGGAGGACTCCATGGAATGGAGAGACCGCTGGAGTGAGTTCCAGCGGCCTCTGCATTATGCGTCTCCAATGGTCTTGGCACCTCCCCATTTTCCGAGGTCGATGCCCTCAGATGGTCACTCTGCATTGCTTTGAGTGAGTCTTACTCCGTATCCAACTCTGTTCTATGCAGGCCCTGGGATTGTTTGATGGGATCTTGTGTTAGTGGGATGTCCTTAACACAATTGACAGACCATTCGAAATTATCATCTTAATTACCATCTTTGCCAATTGTGTGGCTCTGGCTGTGTTCTTGCCTCTTCCAGAAGATGACACCAATTCCATGAATTTCAAGTTGGTAAGTAGGTTGTTTGTGTGTCCAGAAGATTATTCCTGAGAAATGAGCAGGGGAGTGATGAGGTTTCTGCACATACCTTCCACCCGGATGTTTCCTGTATCTCAGCTAACCACCCTGTGCCATGAGGGAAGCTGTGCAAAATAGTTTGATGGAAAAAAAGACTAGGACAGTCCTCGAGGGGTCTTTCCTCCCACATTCAAACCTAACTCCAGTTTTAATTTGGAAAGTCAACTGGAGAGAAGTGGAGCGAATCTTTACCCAGTTTTAAAAAATTTATGGTGTTATACATCACAAGCACAATTTTGGCCCGTGTCTGTTCTTCAGGATTCATGGGAATGATCCGTTAATGTCCATATGATGAAACACAATTAATGTAAAACTTAAATCTGAAATCAATTCGAGCTGCTTAACCAGCTGGCAACATCCCAGTGTTACCACCTGCCCTTTGATGTTTTTCAGTGTCTCTCATAGAAACATAGAAAATAGGTGCAGGAGTGGGCCATTCGGCCCTTCGAGTCTGCACCAGCATTCAATATGACCATGGCTGATCTCATGTGTGGGATCTTGTCAAAATCCTTTTGAAAGTCCAGGTATATATCATCCACTGGTTCACCCTTGTCCACTCTACTGGTCACATCCTCAAAATATTCCAGAAAATTTGTCAAACATGATTTCCCTTTCGTGAATCATGCTGACTTGGACCGATCCTGTCCCTGCTTTCCAAATGCTTTGTTATTTCATCCTCGATAAATCCAAAACATAGATCTAACAGAGCCATCCACAGCCCCCTCTCCACTCCCCAACCCCACCTCCACATTCACCCTCTCCATTCCCCCTTTCCTGCCTTCCACCGCTCTACTTTCCCCCCCTCTCCACTTTTCCCCCCTCTCCGCCTTGGCCCCCTTTCCACCTTGGCCCCCTCTTCACCTTGCCCTCCACTCCGCCTTGGGCCCCTCTCCGCCTTGGGCCCCTCTCCGCCTTGCCCCCTCTCTGCCTTGACCCCCTCTCCGCCTTGCCCCCCTCTCCGTCTTGACCCGCACATCCGTTTTGCCCCCCTCTCCGTCTTGACGGCCTTTCCGCTTTGCCGCTCTCTCCGCCTTGCCGCTCTCTTCGCCTTGGCCTGCTCCCCGCCTTGGCCCCCTCTCCGCCTTGGCCCCTTCTCTGTCTTGACCCCCCCTCCGTCTTGACTCCATCTCTGCCTTGAGTCGCTCTACGCCTTGGCCCGCTCTCTCCGCCTTGGCCCGCTCTCCTCTTTGTCCCCCACTCTGCCTTGCCCCTCTCTCCGCATTGGCCCGTTCTCTGCCTAGCCCCCCTCTCCGCCTTGCCCCTCTCTCTGCCTTGCCCCCCTCTCCATCTTGATGCCCTTTCTGCCTTGGCCCCCTCTCCGCCTTGGCCCCCTCTCTGCCTTGTCCCCCTCTCTGCATTGGCCCCCTCTCCGCCTTGGCCCCCTCTCGCCTTGGCCCCCTCTCCGCCTTGTCTCCCTCTCCGCCTTGTCCCCCTCTCCGCCTTGTCCCCTTCTCCGCCTTGACCCCCTCTCTGCCTTGTCCCCCTCTCCGCCTTGGCCCCCTCTCTGCCTTGTCTCCCTCTCCGCCTTGTCCCCCTCTCTGCCTTGTCCCCCTCTCCGCCTTGTCCCCCTCTCTGCCTTGTCCCCCTCTCCGCCTTGTCCCCTTCTCCGCCTTGTCCCCCTCTCCGCCTTGTCCCCCTCTCCGCCTTGTCCCCTTCTCCGTCTTGGCCCCCTCTCCGCCTTGACTCCCTCTCCGCCTTGGCCCCCTCTCCGCCTTGGCCCCCTCTCCGCCTTGACTCCCTCTCCGCCTTGGCCCCCTCTCCGCCTTGGCCCCCTCTCCGCCTTGGCCCCCTCTCCGCCTTGACTCCCTCTCCGCCTTGGCTCCCTCTCTGCCTTGGCCCCCTCTCCGCCTTGGCCCCCCTCTCTGCCTTGGCCCCCTCTCTGCCTTGGCCCCCTCTCCGCCTTGGCCCCCTCTCTGCCTTGACCCCCTCTCTGCCTTGTCCCCCACTCCGCCTTGTCCCCCTCTCCACCTTGGCCCCCTCTCCGCCTTGTCTCCCTCTCCACCTTGACCCCCTCTCTGCCTTGTCCCCCTCTCCGCCTTGTCCCTCTCTCTGCCTTGCCCCCTCTCCACCGTGACCCCCTCTCCACCTTGACCCCCTCTCCTCCTTGTCCCCTCTCCGCCTTGACCCCCTCTCTGCCTTGCCCCCTCTCTGCCTTGCCCCGTCTCTGCCTTGACACCCTCACTGCCTTGTCCCCCTCTCCGCCTTGTCCTCCTCTCCACCTTGTCCCCTCTCCGCCTTGACCCCCTCTCTGCCTTGTGCCACTCTCCACCTTGGCCCGCTCTCTTCTCATTGGCCCGCTCTCCGCTTTGCCCCCCACTCCGCTTTGCACCTCTCTCTGCCTTGACCCCCACTCCACCTTGACCCCCTCTCCGCCTTGACCCCCTCTCCGCCTTGACCCCCTCTCCACCTTGACCCCCTCTCCGCCTTGACCCCCTCTCCACCTTGACCTTCTCTCCACCTTGACCCCCTCTCCGCCTTGACCCCCTCTCCGCCTTGCCCTCCTCTCCGCCCTGCCCCCCTTTCCACCTTGCCTCCCTCTCCACCTTGCCGCCCTTTCCACGTTGCTGCCCTCTCTGCCTTGCCCCCTCTCCGCCTTGCCCCCCTCTCCGCCCTGCCCCCCTCTCCGGCTTCTGCCTTCCACCTTCCCCTGCTCCATCTTATGCCCCATGAATGTGCTCACTGACTGACCCTTTGGCCTGGCTCCACCGGGTAGCCGTTCTCAATCTATTGACTCACAAGAGCGTTGTTGATGGGTTTGTCAACTAATCATTGTCTCAGCTTGGATTGTCTGGATTCCAGCACCAGCTGAATCACTTTCTCATTTTCTGTCTCGTGATAGGAAAAGGTCGAGTATATCTTCCTGATCATATTCACAATTGAAGCGATCTTGAAAATCATTGTGTATGGATTCCTATTTCATCCAGATGCCTATCTCCGTAACTTCTGGAATGTACTGGATTTTGTGATTGTTTTTGTCGGGTAAGTCCCATAATTGTCAGTGATGAATGGTCTGTTTATTCCCACAGAATATTCACACTTTGGTTTTTAAAAAAAAGTATATTTAGTAAGGTTTTAAATTTTGGAGAATAATGCAACAAAATTGCAAAATAGTACATTGGCATGAGCAAAAAGGAAAAAACGGTTCAACATGTACGAGTACAGAGTGAAACAGGAGAACAGCATCACAGCTGGCTGGATGCAATCATTAGGCAGAACTGGATACGTATACAGCTCCACCAGAGACCGAGGGGGTAACAGGATGAGGCCATGAAAACATGGTAGCACGGTGCACATCCTCCCATGCGGCACAAGCCTGCAATCATAGAACATACAGTGCCGAAGGAGGCCATTCGGCCCATCGAGTCTGCACCAACCCACTTAAGCCCTCACTTCCACCCTATCCCCATCACCCAATAACCCCTCCTAACCTTTTTGGTCACTAAGGGCAATTTATCATGGCCAATCCGCCTAACCTGCACGTCTTTGGACTGTGGGAGGAAACCGGAGCACCCGGAGGAAACCCACGCAGACACGGGGAGCACGTGCAGACTCCACACAGACAGTGACCCAGCGGGGAATCACGAGAAATCAGGATAAACTTTCCGCACGATAATCGGGTACACACCAACGTACATTTCGCTCAACTCCAGCAGCGCCAAAGGCAACAACTCCTCCCTTTGGATATCAGACCCATCTGCACACATGTAGAAACCAACGATGGATTCATCATACCCACCTGTACAAAAAGAAAAGAAAATTCTAAGGGGAGTTAGATGCAAACCACACAATGCAACTTCACCCCAATCCAGGCCCTGGGCAGAACCAAAGTCATTACATACAATTATGGAGAGAGGATCAACAATAGCAAGTTTGGATTGTGATCAAACCTTCAGGGCCTCCCAAAGGGCAAAAGGAAGGAGGGAAGAACTAGAACTGCAGGATCAGGATCCAACCCAGGCCCCATTCTTTCTCGGCGCCTGCTGAGCACTCACCAATGCAGAAAAGAACAGGTTGTCAAATCAACAAAAGGAGGCAACAGGATATCCACCAGACAGGATACGGCTCATCCTCAGGCCCTTGTGCACCATTAGCACTGCTGCCTCACAGCACCAGGCGTCCGAGTTCAATTCTGGCCTTGGGTGACTAACTGTGTGGAGTTTGCACTTTCTCGCCACCAATGTCCTGATAAATCCGGATTCAGTTTCCTTGCTAATTGCAATCCCGCTGCGCCCTGGCCCACCTCAGAATCTTTTCCTTGTCCTGGAACTTGTATATACGCACAATCACCACCCGCGCTGGCTCCCTCGCTCTTGGCCTTTGCCTCAGGGTGGCTTGAGAGTGCTCCGAATGGGGCTATTTTGAGGTGACGTTTCTCGTGTTGGATTGGGTGCGGGGTACAGGGGGAAGGTCCATGGAGGAGGGCTGGAGAGAAGCAATGAAGGGGAGGGTACACATGGGATGGGTAGAGGGGGTGGGGATGGTTTTGGGTTGGGGCCTTCAGATGGGAGTCGCCATGCTAGCAAGAAATGCTAGTGAATGGAAGTGAAGTAGGGTGGGGAGCTGTGGTGGTTAGCCAGTGTGGGAGAAGTGGGGGGGAGGGAGGGGGCTTGGGGTGGGGGGGGGTGCGATATCGCAGTTATGGAGGGTGAGTTTGGTCATGGACAGGGTGGGAGGGCCATCTTGAATGAGCTTGATTCACAGTGTGGATGGGAGGTGGAGCCGAAGGGTATGGATGGTGGACTCTAGTGGGGAGGGGAGACGGAAGCCTCTGGTGAGAATTGTGACATGGAATGTCCATGGACTTAATGAGCCGCTTAAGCGGTCCCGAGTATCCACGCACTTGAAAAGTTCAAGGGCATTGGTGATCTTCCTGCAGGAGAAGCACCTCTGGTTGAAAGATCAGGTGAGGTTGAGGAAGAGGTAGGTGGGGCAAGTGTTCCACTCAGGGTTTGAGTCAAAGTCATGGAGGGTCGCCATACTTCTGATGAAGAAAATGGGAGTTATGGGGGCCAGGGAGGTGGTGGGATCCGGGGGGGGGGGGGGGGGGGGGAGGGTGGGGGGGGGGGGGGGGGGGGAGGTAGGTTTGTGACAGTGTGTGGTGTTGGTGAATGTGTATGTGCCTAATTGGGACAATGCGGATTCATGAAGAGGCTATTAGGAGCTGTCCGTATTTGCACTCCCACCAGCTGATTGTGGGGGAGATTTAGACCATAAGCATATATTCCACCAGCAATTCTGAGTGTAGTTAACAATGTGCAGTTAAATGAGGAATAAATTCCCTGGCTGTCCTCTTAATAATAATAATAATCTTTTATTGTCACAAGTATGAGGTTACTGTGAAAAGCCCCTAGTCGCCACATTCCGGCGCCTGTTCGGGTAAGCTGGTGTGGGAATTGAACTCGCGCTGCTGGCCTTGTCCTTGTTATGGGCCAGGGTTTAGAGAACCCCAAAGTGTATCATGGAGTTCACCTGACCCACAACTTTTAATAGATTGTGGTATGGGGAGCACATGGCCCACTCTTCAGGTGTGGTGCAGCAGAAATGGAAAAGTATTTGTTTAAGCAAAACAATGTTTATTCTATGAATTCAAGTTAACCTTTTTAAAACAAACAGTGAGCATCTTAACAATCATTAATTCAAATGCAGCCCCCAAAGAATACAACACTAAGTAATCCTTTAAGCTTCCTTTTAACATCCATAAGACTTAAAGCACCTTTTTACCAGAAGCACACCAGGATAAAGTCACTACTGTTAGTAGTTTTAAGTCACCAGGATCGATTTACAGTCTTTAGATTACAGAGAGAGAGACCCATTCACCTTCTGGCCGTGACTGCAGCTATCCAATTCTGAAAACGAAACTAAAACACACCCTGAGCAAACAGCCTAAAACGAAAGTACAAAGCTGACAGACAGCCCAGCTCCACCCACTCTAACATCACTGCAGTAATAAACACCCATTTCTTAAAGGTACTCTCACTACAGATATTTATATACATACCCATTTGTAAACACCCATTTCTTAAAGGCACTCTCACTACAGATATTTATATACATACCCATTTGTAAACACCCATTTCTTAAAGGTATTCTGACATGACACCTCCCCCCAAGAAAAAAAATAAACCATCCACTCCAAGATGGTTTTATTTTTAATCTTTTCACTATCCTTTAAGGAATGCACACAGTAAATATACTTTTTTGGTTAAAACAAAACAACACACGCAAACAGGTATAATAAAGTCCATTTTTCTTTTGTTCTTCTTCCTCCAACTGAAATCCTTCTCAATTGAGTCTCTTTGAACGAGAAGGTCCTTGCACGATCCGTCCATTTCTCTACGCCTCGGCATTTCTCTTTAAAGTCATATACTTTAGTTCAATCTGATCACAGAGTCCCTTGTAATTCTCCAACACATGAGCATTGGTTATCACAGCTTTCAGGCAGTCAAATGCCTGTTGAAAGTCTGCTGTCCACTGAAATTTTCAATGTTTCTTCAGCAAGTACATCAGTGGAGGAACCATGCTACAAAAATGTTTCACCAATGTTCGATCAAATCCACGCATGCCAAGTAATCACATTATTTCCCTTTGTCTAAAGGGTATCGGAAACCCCTCAAGGAAAGTGGCTTGGGCTTTTCCAAATTCACTTTTGGCTAGGTTTATCACCAAACCCGCCTCCTGAAGTCGATCGAATAACTCCATCAGATGTTTTAAATGTTCTTTCCATGTCTGGCTGAAAATTACCAGATTGTTGATGTATACTGCACAATTGGGTAATCCTGAAACGACTTTGTTCGTTAACCGTTGAAATGTGGCTGGAGCGTTTTTATGCCAAATGGCTTAACATTGAATTTGTATATGCCATCTGGAGTCTCAATAGCTGAAATCTCCTTCACCCTTCTGGATAAAGGTACCTGCCAGTAACCTTTAAGTAAATCCAATTTAGAAATAAAAGCTGATTGTCCCACTTTATCAATGCAATGCTCCAAATGTGGGATAGGATAAGAGTCCATTCTTTTAATTGCATTAACCTTTCTATAGTCCACACACAACCGTTGGGTACCGTCTCGTTATGGTACCATCACGATGGGTGAGCTCCATTGGATGCAACCCATTTCAATTATGCCATTTTTAAGCATACTCTCAAACTCTTTGTTAACTTGTGCCAATTTTAAAGGGTTAAGTCTGTATGGATGTTGTTTGATTGGAACAGCATTTCCCACATCTACATCATGTATAGCCATTTTAGTACTTCCCAATTTATCTCCACAAACTTGCCCACGTGATATCAATAACTCTTTCAGGTCAGTTCCTTTTTCCTCTGGAAGGTAACTCAACAATTTACCCCAATTTTTAAGAACATCCTCATTTTCCAATTTAATTTGAGGTATGTCAAATTCACAGTGATCTGGATTTGGTTTTTCACTTTGATTTAGAATCATTAAAACCTCCTCCATTTCCTCTTCTTTCCTTTCAAAGTACCTTTTAAGCATATTCACATGACACACTCGGTGAGTCTTCCTTCTATCTGGTGTTTTTACCACATAATTCATCTCACTTAATTTCCTTTCAATCTGAGAAGGTCCACAAAACCTAGCTTTTAAAGGTTCACCTACCACTGGTAACAACACTAAAACTTTATCTCCAATGGCAAAACTACAAACTTTGGATTTCTTGTCCGCTACCCGTTTCATCACATTTTGTGCAACTTTTAAATGTTGTCTGGCCAATTCACCTTCTCTATTTAATCGTTCCCTATAATTTGACACGTAATCCAATAATGTAATTTCCGATTTCTCACTCACCAATTTTTCCTTAATCAATTTAAGTGGTACTCTTCCCTCATGACCAAAAATTAGTTCAAAAGGACTGAATTTGGTTGACTCATTAGGTTCATCCCTAATTGCAAACAGTTTGAATAGAATCCCTTTATCCCAATCCTCTGGATAATGGTGACAATAAGCCCTCAGCGTTGCCTTTAGTGCCTGATGCCACCTTTCTAACGCTCCCTGCGATTCTGGATGGTGCGCATTTGACTTAAATTGTTTTATTCCTAAGGTATCCATAACTTCTTTGAATACCCTCGGGGTAAAATTCGATCCTTGATCCGATTGTATTTCTGCAGGTAGTCCATAAGACCATAAGACCATAAGACAGAGGAGTGGAAGTAAGGCCATTCGGCCCATCGAGTCCACTCCGCCATTCAATCATGGCTGATGGGCATTTCAACTCCACCTACCAGCATTCTCCCCGTAGCCCTTAATTCCTCGCGACATCAAGAATTTATCTATCTCTGCCTTGAAGCCATTTAGCGTCCCGGCCTCCACTGCACTCCGCGGCAATGAATTCCACAGGCCCACCACTCTCTGGCTGAAGAAATGTCTCCGCATTTCTGTTCTGAATTTACCCCCTCTAATTCTAAGGCTGTGCCCACGGGTCCTCGTCTCCTCGCCTAACGGAAACAGTTTCTTTGCGTCCACCCTTTCTAAGCCATGTATTATCTTGTAAGTTTCTATTAGATCTCCCCTTAACCTTCTAAACTCCAATGAATACAATCCCAGGATCCTCAGCCGTTCCTCATATGTTAGACCTTCCATTCCAGGGATCATCCGTGTGAATCTCCGCTGGACACGCTCCAGTGCCAGTATGTCCTTCCTGAGATGTGGGGCCCAAAACTGGACACAGTACTCCAAATGGGGCCTAACCAGAGCCTTATAAAGGCTCAGTAGCACATCGCTGCTTTTATATTCCAACCCTCTTGAGATAAATGACAACATTGCATTCGCTTTCTTAATCACGGATTCAACCTGCATGTTTACCTTTAGGGAATCCTCGACTAGCACTCCCAGATCCCTTTGTACTTTGGCATTATGAATTTTCTCACCGTTTAGAAAGTAGTCTATGCTTGGATTCTTTTTTCCAAAGTGCAAGACCTCACATTTTCTCACGTTGAATTGCATCAGCCATTTCCTGCACCACTCTCCCAAACTGTCTAGATCCTTCTGCAGCCTCCCCACTTCCTCAGCACTACCTGCCTGACCACCTAACTTCGTATCATCGGCAAACTTCGCTAGAATGCCCCCAGTCCCTTCATCCAGATCATTAATATATATGGTGAACAGCTGCGGCCCCAACACTGAACCCTGTGGGACACCGCTGGTCACCGGCTGCCATTCCGAAAAATAACCTTTTATCCCAACTCTCTGCCTTCTGTCAGACAGCCAATCCTCAACCCATGCCAGTAGCTCACCTCGAACACCATGGGCCCTCACCTTACTCAGCAGCCTCCTGTGTGGCACCTTATCAAAGGCCTTTTGGAAATCCAGATAGACCACATCCACTGGGTTTCCCTGGTCTAACCTACTTGTCACCTCCTCAAAGAATTCTAACAGGTTCGTCAGGCACGACCTCCCCTTACTAAATCCATGTTGACTTGTTCTAATCCGACCCTGCTCTTCCAAGAATTTAGAAATCTCATCCTTAACGATCGATTCTAGAATTTTACCAACAACCGAGGTTAGGCTAATTGGCCTATAATTTTCCATCTTTTGTCTTGATCTTTTCTTGAACAAGGGGGTTACAACAGCGATCTTCCCATCGTCCAGGACTTTCCCTGACTCCAGTGATTTTTGAAAGATCTCAACCAACGCTTCCGCTATTTCTTCAGCCACCTCCCTCAGAACTCTAGGATGTAGCCCATCGGGGCCAGGAGATTTGTCAATTTTAAGACCTTTTAGCTTTTTTAGCACCATCTCTTTTGTAATGGCAACCATACTCAACTCAGCCCCCTGACCCTTTATAATTTTTAGGATATTACTCATGTCTTCCACTGTGAAGACAGACGCAAAGTACTTATTAAGTTCTCCAGCCATTTCCTCGTCTCCCATCACTAGCCTTCCAGAATCAGTTTGAATTGGCCCAATGTCTTCTTTGGCCTGTCGTTTGTTTCTTATGTATTGAAAGAAACCTTTACTATCATTTCTTATATCACTGGCTAGCCTGCCTTCATATTTGATCCTCTCCTTCCTTATTTGTCTCTTTGTTAACCTCTGTTTGTTTTTGTAGCCTTCCCAATCTTCTGATTTCCCAGTGCTTTTGGCCACTTTATAGGATCTCTCTTTTTCTTTGATACATTTCCTGACCTCCTTTGTCAGCCATGGCTGTCTAATCCCTCCCCGGATAATCTTTCTTTTCTTGGGGATGAACCTCTGTACAGTGTCCTCAATTATGCATACAAACTCCTGCCATTTTTGCTCTACTGTCTTCCCCACTAGTCTCTGCTTCCAGTCGATTTTCGCCAGTTCCTCTCTCATGCCCTCGTAACCTTTATTTAACTGTAACACCATTACATCCGATTTTGCCTTCTCTCTTTCAAACTGCAGACTGAACTCAACCATATTATGATTGCTGCTTCCTAAGTGTTCCCTTACTTTAAGATCTTTTATAAAGTCTGGTTCATTACATAGCACTAGGTCCAGAATAGCCTGCTCCCTTGTGGGCTCCATGACAAGCTTTACTAGTCCATATCTAGTAAAGAATTTAAGTAACTCCTCCACAATCTTTTTAGCTGCAATATTATGTACTGGAATGGCCTCTGGAAACCTAGTAGACACATCCATTATAGTCAAAAGATATTGATTCCCACTTTTCGTTTAGGAAGCGGTCCTACACAATCAATTAGGACCCTTGTAAAAGGTTCCTCAAATGCTGGAATGGGCATTAAGGGCACTGGTTTTATCACTCCTTGAGGTTTCCCTATCACTTTTTAAAAAAATAAACGATTTCATTGAGGTATTTTTGACATATAAAACAGCAACATTATACATTATAGTGTACAAAAAGCAAATAAGACATAATGCAAGCATTGGCTCTCCTCTTGCAAGAATCTGTATAAGCAACTCCCTACGGTATGCTACCTTAACCCCTCCCTTCCCGCCCCCCGCTGACGATTAATTCTCCACGAAGAAGTCAACGAATGGCTGCCATCTCCGGGCGAACCCTGACAGTGATCCTCTCAAGGCGAACTTAATTTTCTCCTGCCCGAGAAAGCTCGCCTTGCCCGAAAGCCATACTTCAGACTTCGGAGGCTTTGAGTCCCTCCATGCCAACAGTATTCGTCGCCGGGCTACCAGGGAAGCAAAGGCCAAGACGTTGGCATCTTTCTCCTCCTGGACTCCCGGGTCCTCCGAAACCCCAAAAATTGCCACCTAAGGACTCATTGCTACCCGAGTTTTCAATACCCAGGACAAGACATCCGCGAATCCCTACCAGTAGTCCCTTAGTTTAGGACACGCCCAGAACATGTGCACATGGTTCGTTGGTCCTTCGGCACATCTAGCACATTTGTCCTCCACCGTCATGTGGGCCCGATGTACAACCTTGAACTGGATCAGACTGAGTTGATGGCGCAAATCATCGTGAATGACTATGATTTAGTGGCCATTACTGAAACATGGTTAAAGGATGGTCACGACTGGGAGTTAAATATCCGAGGGTATCAAACTATTCGGAAGGACAGAGTGGATGGTAAGGGAGTTGGAGTGGCTCTGTTATTTAAGGATGTCACCCAGGCAATAGTAAGGGATGACATCGGTGCTATGGAGGATAAGGTTGAATCCATTTGGGTGGAAATCAGGAATAGTGAGGCGAAAAAGTTACTGATAGGAGTAGTCCTATCGTCCACCAAATAGTAACGTTATGGTGGGGCAGGCAATAAACAAAGAAATAACTGATGCATGTAGAAATGGTACAGCAGTTATCATGGGGGATTTTAATCTACATGTCGATTGGTTTAACCAGGTCGGTCAAGGCAACCTTGAGGAGGAGTTTATAGAATGTATCTGCGATAGTTTCCGAGAATAGTATGTAATGGAATCTACGAGGGAACAAGCGGTCCTAGATCTTGTCCTGTGTAATGAGACAGGATTGATTCATGATCTCATAGTTAGGGATCCTCTCGGAAGGAGCGATCACAATATGGTAGAATTTAAAATACAGATGGAGGGTGAGAAAGTAAAATCAAATACTAGTGTTTTGTGTTTAAACAAAGGAGATTACAATGGGATGAGAGAAGAACTAGCTAAGGTAGACTGGGAGCAAAGACTTTATGGTGGAACAGTTGAGGAACAGTGGAGAACCTTCCAAGCGATTTTTCACAGTGCTCAGCATTATACCAACAAAAAGGAAGGACGGTAGAAAGAGGGAAAATCGACCATGGATATCTAAGGAAATAAGGGAGAGTATCAAATTGAAGGAAAAAGCATATAAAGTGGCAAAGATTGGTGGGAGACTAGAGGACTGGGAAATCTTTAGGGGGCAACAGAAAGCTACTAAAAAAGCTATAAAGAGTAAGAAAGAGTATGAGAGTAAACTTGCTCAGAATATAAAAACAGACAGTAAAAGTTTTTACAAATATATAAGACAAAAAAGAGTGGCTAAGGTAAATATTGGTCCTTTAGAGGATGAGAAGGGAGTTTTAATAATGGTAGATGAGGAAATGGCTGAGGAACTGAACAGGTTTTTTGGGTCGGTCTTCACCGTGGAAGACACAAATAAAATGCCAGCGACTGATAGAAATGAGGCTATGGTAGGTGAGGACCTTGAGAGGATTGTAATCACTAAGGAGGTAGTGATGGGCAAGCTAATGGGGCTAAAGATAGACAAGTCTCCTGGCCCTGATGGAATGCATCCTAGAGTGCTAAAAGAAATGGCTAGGGAAATTGCAGATGCACTAATGATGATTTACCAAAATTCACTAGACTCTGGGGTGGTCCCGGTGGATTGGAAATTAGCAAACGTGACAACACTGTTTAAAAAAGGAGGTAGGCAGAGAGCAGGAAATTATAGGCCAGTGAGCTTAACTTCGGTAGTAGGGAAGATGCTGGAATCTATCATCAAGGAAGAAATAGCGAAGCATCTGGATAAAAATTGTCCCATTGGGCAGACGCAGCATGGGTTCATAAAGGGCAGGTCATGCCTAACTAATTTAGTGGAATTTTTTGAGGACATTACCAGTGCAGTAGATATGGATGTGGTATATCTGGATTTCCAGAAAGCCTTTGACAAGGTGCCACACAAAAGGTTGCTGCATAAGATAAAGATGCATGGCATTAGGGTAAAGTAGTAGCATGGATAGAGGATTGGTTAATTAATAGAAAGCAAAGAGTGGGGATTAATGGGTGTTTCTCTGGTTGGCAATCAGTAGCTAGTGGTGTCCCTCAGGGATCCGTGTTGGGCCCACAATTGTTCATAATTTACATAGATGATTTGGAGTTGGGGACCAAGGGCAATGTGTCCAAGTTTGCAGATGACACTAAGATAAGTGGTAAAGCGAAAAGTGCAGAGGATACTGGAAGTCTGCAGAGGGATTTGGATAGGTTAAGTGAATGGACTAGGGTCTGGCAGATGGAATACAATGTTGACAAATGTGAGGTTATCCATTTTGGTAGGAATAACAGCAAACGGGATTATTATTTAAACGATATAATATTAAAGCATGCCGCTGTGCAGAGAGACCTGGGTGTGCTGGTGCATGAGTCACAGAAAGTTGGTTTACAGGTGCAACAGGTGATTAAGAAGGCAAATGGAATTTGTTCTTCATTGCTCGAGATATGGAGTTTAAGACTAGGGAGGTTATGTTGCAATTGTATAAGGTGTTAATGAGGCCACACCTGGAGTATTGTGTTCAGTTTTGGTCTCCTTGAGAAAGGACATATTGGCACTGGAGGGTGTGCAGAGGAGATTCATTAGGTTAACCCTAGAGTTGAAGCGGTTGGATTATGAGGAGAGGTTGAGTAGACTGGGACTGTACTTGTTGGAATTTAGAAGGATGAGGGGGGATCTTATAGAAACATTTAAAATTATGAAGGGAATAGATAGGATAGATGCGGGCAGGTTGTTTCCACTGGCGGGTGAAAGCAGAACTAGGGGACATAGCCTCAAAATAAGGGGAAGTAGATTTAGGACTGAGTTTAGGAGGAACTTCTTCACCCAAAGGGTTGTGAATCTATGGAATTCCTTGCCCAGTGAAGCAGTTGAGGCTCCTTCATTACATGTTTTTAAGGAAAAGAAAGATAGTGTTTTGAAGAATAAAGGGATTAAGGGTTATGGTGTTCGGGCCGGAAAGTGGAGCTGAGTCCACAAAAGATCAGCCATGATCTCATTGAATGGCGGAGCAGGCTCGAGGGGCCAGATGGACTACTCCTGCTCCTAGTTCTTATCTTCTTATGTTATTATGTTGTGGTCGTGTTTACCCTACTCAAAGCGTCTGCCCATAAGCCGTACTCTATCTCCCCTCCGAGCTCCTCCTCCCACTTAAGCTTCAGTTCTTTGGTCTGTGCCTCCTCTGCTCCCATTAGTTCTTTATAAATGTCGGAGATTCTCCCCTCTCCCACCTCTCCTCTGGAAACTACCCTGTCCTGAATCCCCCTTGGTGGGAGGCGTGGGAAGGATGGTCCCAATCTGTGTACGAAATTCCGCACCTGCAAGTAC
Source organism: Scyliorhinus canicula (assembly GCF_902713615.1). Classification (NCBI taxonomy): domain Eukaryota; kingdom Metazoa; phylum Chordata; class Chondrichthyes; order Carcharhiniformes; family Scyliorhinidae; genus Scyliorhinus; species Scyliorhinus canicula. The sequence continues at coordinate 77,878,558 of NC_052160.1, read as the reverse complement.
CTGAAATCATCCCCTCTCGCCAGCCCGAACTTCTCCTCCAAAACCCTCATGCTCGAGAAGCTCCCTTCCAGGAACTGATCACCCATCCTTGCAATCCCTGCCCTCCGCCTAGTTGGAACCATATTCCCCGGGGCAAATCGGGGCTTCCGCAGGATTGGGGACCAAACCAATGCTCTCACTTCCCCTATATATCTCCTCCACTGGCTCAGATCCGTAGAGCCGCCACCACTATTGGGCTGGTGGAGTATCGTGCCGGCGGGAGTGGCAGAGTAACCAAGGCCGACAAACTGGTGCCCCTGCATGAAGCAGCCTCCATCCGCTCCCAAACCGACCCCGTACCCAACCATCCATTTCCTTACCATGGCTATGTTAGCTGCCCAGTTGTAGTTGCTGAAGTTCGGCAACACCAGCCCCCCATCCCTCGGTTCCTCTCAAGCATGGCTTTCCTCACCCGTGGGGACTTTCCCGCCCAGACAAATCCCAGGATATTTTATCTATCCTCTTAAAGAACGACCGTGGAATAAAAATGGGGAGACACTGAAGTATGAACAAGAATCTCGGGAGAATCGTCATCTTCACCGTCTACACTCTCCCGTCAATGACAGCGGGAGCGCATCCCATCTCTGGAACTCGTCCCTCACTTGCTCCACCAACCAACAAGTTTAGCTTATGCAACTTACCCCAGTCTCGCAGTACTTGTATCCCTATATCATAGATATCATAGAATTTACGCACCCATGCCGACCCCCCCCCCCCCCCCCCCCCCCCCCCCCCCCCCCCCCACCCGCACCTGGCACTTCCTAACCATGGCTATATTAGCCGCCCAGTAATAATTGCTAAAGTTCGGCAGCGCCGGCCTGCCCTCCCGCCAAATCCGCTCAAGCATTACCCTCCTCACTCGCGGGGACTTGCCCTCCTCATACAAAGTCCGCTATAACTTAAAAAAGGACCATGGGATGAAGATGGTGAGACATTGAAAAACAAATAGGAATCTCGGGAGGACCGTCATTTTAACCGTCTGAACTCTACCCGTCAGAGACAACGGCAGCGCATCCCATCTCTGGATATCCTCCTTCATCTGATCCACCAACCGGGCCAAGTTCAATTTATGTAGCCGGTCCCAATCCCGTGCCACTTGGATACCTAGGCATGGAGCGAGACTCTGTGCTCTCCCCCCCCGCCCGCCGAACAGCCCCTTCCAGCCCCTTGAGGCCCTCAGAGCAATTGCCAGTGGTTCTATAGCCAGAGCAAACAGCAGTGGGGAGAGGGGGCATCCCTGTCTCCTCCCCGGTGCAGTCTAAAATAGTCCGTACACTTGCCACAGGAGCCTGGTACAGCAACCTGACCCAGTCAATAAAGCCCCTCCCAAATCCGAACCGCTCCAGAACCTCCCATAAATAATCCCACTCAACCCGGTCAAAAGCTTTCTCCGCATCCATCGCAACCACTACCTCCACCTCCCTACTCTCCGAGGGCATCATGTTCACGTTTATCATAGAATTTACAGTGCAGAAGGAGGCCATTCGGCCCATCAAGTCTGCACCGGTCCATCAAGTCCATCAAGAGTGCTCTCCACCCTCCACCCTATCCCCATAACCCAGTAACCCCACCCAACACTAAGGGCAATTCTGTACAATAAGGGCAATTTATCATGGCCAATCCACCTAACCTGCACATCTTTGGACTGTGGGAGGAAATCGGAGTACCCGGAGGAAACCCACGCACACACGGGGAGGATGTGCAGACTCCGCACAGACAGTGACCCAAGCCGGAATCGAACCTGGGACCCTGGAGCTGTGAAGCAATTGTGCTATCCACAATACTACCGTGCTGCCCTTAACAGCCTTCTTACATTGGCCACCAGCTGCCTGTCCTTAATGAACCCAGTCTGATCCTCCACAATGACGTTCGGCACACAATCCTCAATCCTAGAGGACAAAATTTTGGCCAGCAGTTTGGCATCTACGTTTAACAGGGAAATCGGCCTGTAAGACCCACATAGCACCGGGTTCTTGTCCCGCTTCAGGATAAGCAAAATCATGGCCTATGATATCGTCTGGGGCAGAACCCCCCTTTCCGTTGCCTCATTAAACACCTTCATCAGCACCGGTCCCAATATCCCGGAGAACGTTTTGTAGAATTCTGCTGGGTACTCGTCCGGTCCCGGGGCCTTACCCGACTGCATGGCCTTCAAGCCCTCCACTATCTCTTCCAACCCAGTCGGGGCCCCCAGCCCTTCTACCAGCTCCACGTCCACCTTCGGGAAAGTCTGCCCCTCCAGGAAGTGTCTCATCCCCTCCGGCCCCGTAGGGGGTTCCGACCTGTATAACCTGCTGTAGAAATCCCGAAACGCGTTATTCACCCCTGCCGAGTCCCCAAGTTCCCAATCCCGTCAATAACTTTCCCTATTTCTCAAGCTGCCTCCCTCTTTCTGAGCTGCTGTGCAAGCATCCTGCTGGTTTTCTCACCATGCTCGTAAATTGCCCCCCCCTCACCTTTCTGAGCTGTTCCACTGCCCTCCCTGTGGTTAACAAGCCAAACTCTGCTTGTAGCCTCCGCCGTTCCCTTAAAAGCCCTATCTCTGGAGTCTCCGCGTACCTCCTGTCGACTTGTAAAATCTTTTACCAGTTGGTCCGTCTCTGCCCTGTTCTTCCTGTCCCTGTGAGCCCGGATCGAGATCGAGATTAGCTCTCCTCTCATCACTGCCTTCAGCCCTTCCCAGACCTTCGCTGCTGAGACCTCCCCCGCATACAGCGAGACTCTGTGCTCCACCCCCCCAACCCCCCCCGGACCAGCCCCTTGAGGCCCTCAGAGCAAATGCCAGCAGCTCTATAGCCAGCGCAAACAGCAGCGGGAGTATCCCGGTGTCGCCCCCTGGTGCAGTGTAAAATAGTATCATTTCTTTGTTCTTTAAAGTTTAAGGGAGATGTGCGTGAAAAGTTTTTTACGCAGATGGTGGTGGTGGTAGAGGTGGGTATGATAGCATCATTTAATATGAACGGGTGGGGAACAGAGAGAAGTAGATCCTTGGAAAATAGGCAACGGTTTTAGATAAAGGTTCTGGATCGGCACAGGCTGGGAGGGCCGAAGGGCCTGTTCCTGTGCTGTAATTTTCTTTGTTCTTTGTTCTTACCTGCAGGTAATTTTGTATGCATTTCCTCAGCCTCTCGCACACCGCTTCGTCCGCCAAAAACCCTACATCTAACCTCTATTGCGGGTGCTGATTGCTGTCTTTACTAACCTGCAGGTCAACCCAGTGTGGAGCATGTTTGAGATCATAATCACTGAATACCCTGTGTCCTCAACCCCTGCCAGCAACACCCTACCCAAGACAAAGAAACCGATCCAAGTGTATACCTTATGTACGTGGGAATAGAAGGAAAACTCCTTTACCCTCGGCTGCCTAAATCTCCATGGATCCACCCCCCCATCTGCTCCATGAACCCTTTCAGTTCCTTTGCCATTGCTGGCACTCTGCCCGTTTTCGAGCATGACCGATCCAGGCCCGGATCAATAACTGTATTAAAGTCCCCTCCCATGATCAGTTTGTGCGAGTCCAGGTCCGGTATCTTCCCTAACATCCTCTTTAGAAATTCCACGTTATCCCAATTTGGCACAGATACATTAACCAGCATTACCGTTACCCCCTCCAGCTTACCACTAACCCTAATATATCGACCCCCCCACATCCGAAACCATTCTACCCACCTCAAATATTACCCGCTTATTAATCAAGATCGCAACCCCTCTAGTCTTTGTATCCAGCCCCGAATGGAAACACTGACTGACCCAGCCTTTCCTCAATCTAACCTGGTCCACTACGCTAAGGTGCGTCTCCTGCAACATTACCACATCCGCCTTCAGTCCCCTAAAATGCGCGAACATCTGTGCCCTCTTAACCGTCCCATTTAACCCTCGAACATTCCAGGTGATCAGTCTAGTTGGGGGGCAAAGTGCCCCCTTGCACCAATCAGCCATCCCCTTTCTTGGGCCTGCCTCCAGCCCCTGCGCCGCACCTCCTCCGGCCCACTCCACGGCGGCCCCCGCCACCGACCTCCTCACAGTCCCTCCCTGGTCAGGAGAACCACCCCCCACCCCCACCCCCCCTAGCAACACTACTCTAAAACATAACCCATATAGTAAACTAAACATATGCACACCCCACACTGCGCTTCCATGAGCTAGCTCACCCAGCTAGCTTGGTGGCCGCCGCCCCTGGCGGCAAGAAGTCTCCCACCTATTGTTCCCTCGCTCCCATCCCCCCCCCGCTCGTACAAACAAATTCCCTCATCAACAATCCACACACAATCACCCAGCTGCAAAAAGAACCACCACCCACCAAAACTTAAACACGCACGTTTCCACCCCACAAAAGTGCACATCACCGTAAAAGACAACATGCCAACATCCACCGAACAGAAAACCCGAAAACGAAAAAACTTTCCCCCCCACTTCTTAAACAGAACTCAGAAACAGAAGAGAAAAAAATAAGACGAGAAAAAACAAATTTAAAAAAAGAAAGGGGCCCAATATAGGCCAACAAGTTGCCTCAAAGCTCGAGAGTTCTGAGCCCCCCACCAATCCTTTTCATTTAGCAAAGTCCCAGTGCATCTTCGGGTGACTCAAATAATGATGCTGGTCCTCATATGTGATCCAAAGACGAGCCGGATACAGCAGCCCAAACTTCACTTGTTTATTGAAGAAGATTGACTTAACTTGGTTTAAGCCTGCCCTTTCCCCAGCCACCTCCACACTCATGTCCCACTTACAGCTCCGCGTTCGCTTGGCCCACTGAAGAATACATTCCTTGTCCAGGAACCTGTAGAATCTCACCACCATTGCCCTCAGATGATCCCCCGCTCGCGGCTACCTCACAGGCGCTCTATACCCTTGTCCACCTCCAAGCAGCTTTTCGAACATACCCGCTACGTATGCCCAGCATCCGCCCATTCAGCCCCCTCCGGGAGCCCGACAATTCTTAAGTTCTACCGGCAGGGCCTATTCTGTAGGTCCTCCACCTTCTCCAGAAGCTTTTTCTGCTGGTCCTGCAGCGTCCCCACCTCCAGCTCCACCGCTGTTTGATGCTCCTCCTGCTCAGCCAGCACCTTCTTAACCTTCTGGATCGCCCAATCCTGGGCGTCCAATCTGTGCTCCAGCCGATCAATCGATTCTTTAATCGGGTCCAGACAGTCCCGTTTCTGCTTGGCAAAGCTGTCCTGGATGACCTGCATCATCTGTTTCGTTGATCGCTGCGCCGACACCCCAGGAGTCCGGTCCTCGGCCATGCTGTCTCCTGCTGCAGCTTCAGCACAGCTCTTGCCTCTCTTCCTATTTCTGCAATTTCGTGCACTTCTGGTTCTTTTCTCCACACACCGCGTGGAAACGGTGCCCAATTGCTTCAGCCTTCAAATTCACCGTTTAAAACCGGAAAAAAGCCTGGGGAAAGGTCCAAAAGTCCGACCAGAGCGGGAGCCACCAAGTGTGCAACTTACTCCTTCATAGCCGCCACCGGAAGCCTGCTCCTATCTTCTATGTATCTATGTATGTGTGTATCTATGAATTCACCAAATGATCTAGAGATAGTCTTTAGATGGCAGAGAGATCAAAATTACACCTTCTTTGGCTGGCTGCAGCTCCAACACTAAAACGAAACTAAAAAACACAGATACACCCAAGCTTTTCATCAAAGCGAAACTAAAAGCAGAGCCAGAGCTCAGTTCCACTTTCAAACTGGATTTACTTAAAGGTTACCGGCAGGTACGTTTATCCGAAAGGGCACAGGAGATTTCAGGTTTTGAGATTCCAAATGGTATATACCAATTTAAAGTTGTGTGTGTATAGATGATTAGGTGATTTTTAGTCAAACATGGAAAGAACATTTGGAGCATCTGATGGAATTATTCGATCAACTTCAGGAGGTAGGTTCCGTGGTAAACCTAGCCAAAAGTGAGTTTGGAAAATCCCAAGTCATGTTTCTTGGCCATACAATTGGGCATGGACAAATGGTCCCACGGGATGTGAAAACAAACGTAATTGGGGAGTTTCCAATATCCTCGACACAAAGGAAAATAATGCGATTTCTTGGCATGAGTGGTTTCGACCGTAAATTTGAGCCGAATTTTAGCAGCATGGTTGCTCCACTGACGGACTTGCCGAAGAAGCACAGCAAATTTCAGTGGACAGCGGACAGTCAACAGGCATTTGATGGCCTGAAGGCTGTGTTCACCACTGCTCCTGTGTTGGCCACCCCAAATTACTCAAAACCATTCCTGGTGGCTATCGATGTGAGTGATGTGTGCTCTTGCAAGAAGACGACGAAGGAAAAGAGCGGCCTATTGGGCAACTTTCCAAAAAATTAAAAGATCACCAGAGGAAGTATTCAACAATTGAAAAGGAGACTTTGAGCTTTGCAACATTTTAACATTTATGTTACCAGCAATTCGTCTGAAACAAGTATGTATGCTGATCATAATCCATTGACGTTTTTGGAGTGATTCAGGAATAAAAATGCCAGACTGTTTTGATGGAGTTTATTATTATAGCCATTTAATTTAAAACTTATACATGTGGCAGGACAGAAAAACGTGATAGCCGATGCTTTGTCACGTATGTGATGAAGATAAGCAGGTTCGATGGTGGAAAACAAAGATGGTCTATTATTGGAAATGTTTGTCTGTTTTAATGTTTTAAAATGTATGTTTATTGTTGGGAATGGGCAAGTGAAAAGGTGAAGAATGAAACTATCTTTGAAGTTGATGATTTATATTTTTTCTTGGGGGCAGGTGTCACGTGAGTGTCCCTTTAAGAAAGGTTTTTGTCTTATCACATGGCTTCAGTGGTAATTTTTGCTGAGCTGTGGCTATGAGTTTAACTTTTGCTTTCATTTTTGGCTGTTGTGGACTCAGACAGAGAACAGAAATGTTTTGGCCTGTTCCTCTAATTTAATTTTAAAGAGTTGTTCCAAGAAGCAAAACCATTGATTATAGCTACCTGCAGTTTTAGTAACTTAAAAGATATAGTTTTCTTTCTGGAAGGGTTTAAACCAGCTGATGAAATGAAATGAAAATTGCTTATTGTCACAAGTAGGCTTTAAATGAAGTTACTGTGAAAAGCCTCTAGTCCCCACATTCCGGCGCCTGTTCGGGGAGGCTGGTACAAGGTTAGAATCTAAGGAAAACCCAGTCTTATTCAAGTGAGAATGCAGAATGCTGGGTCACGCCCTTGAAAAGGGGTTTTTGGTTTATGAGATTTTGTTTTTGAATTGAAACAGTTAAGTGGGAATTCATTATGGGTTATACACAGATTACTGTAGCTGTGTGTTTGGTCTTTATGTTTGTAATTGATAAAAATTCTTGCGGTTTGGTTATATCTAAATATTAACTAAGATCTTAGAATAAAGCTGGGGCGGGATTCTCCGAGCCTTCACCGGGTCACAGAATCATAGAATTTACAGTGCAGAAGAAGACCATTTGGCTCATCGAGTCTGCACCGGCCTTACAAAGAACACTCTACTGAAGCCCGCATATCTACCCTATCCCCGTAACCCAGTAACCCCCACTTAACATTTTTATGGACACTAAGGGCAATTTAGCATGGCCAATCCACCTAACCCGCATATTTTTGCACTGTGGAGGAAACTGGAGCACCCGGAGGTAACCTACGCAGACACGGGGAGAATGTGTAGAATCTGCACAGACAGTGACCCAGTCGGGAATCGAACCTCGGACCCTGGAGATGTGAAGCAACTGTGCTAACCACTATGCTACCGTGTTGCCCAGGTCGGAGAATTGCGAATCCCGCCACGCCGCTCCAAAGCCGGGCCACCGATTCTCCGGTCGCCGGAAAATGGCGGCAATCGCGCCGGCGTGGCCACCACGGCGCCGGTCAGGGGCCATTGAAAGAGTAATCCCTACTCTTTGTTTCCACTCTGCCAACCAGTTTTCTATCCACCTCAATACACCTCCCCCAATCCCATGCGCTTTAATTTTACATAATAATCACTTATGCGGGGCTTTGTCAAATGCTTTCTGAAAGTCCAAACATACTACATCGACTGGCTCCCCCTTGTCAACTGTACTGGTTACATCTTCAAAGAATTCCAACGGATTTGTCAAGCATGATTTTCCCAGTGCGGCATGTGGCGCAATGGATAACACTGGGACTGTGGCGCTGAGGACCTGGGTTCGAATCCCGGCCCTGTCCGTGTGGAGTTTGCACATTCTCCCCATGTCTGCTTGGGTTTCACTCCCACAACCCAAAGATGTGCAGGTTAGGTGGATTGACCACGCTAAATTGCCTCTTAATTGGAAAAAAAAATAATTGGGTACTCTAATTTTGTTTTTAAAAAAAGTATGATTTTCCCTTCATAAATCCTTGCTGACTCTGACTGATCCTGCCACCGCTTTCTAAATGTTCTGCTGTGAAGTCCTTGATAATGGATTCAAGCATTGTCCCCACTACCGATGTTAGGCTTACTGGTCTATAATTCCCTGCTTTCTCTCTACCTCCCTTTTTTTTTCTCGTTTAATTTATTTTATTAAAAGCATTATTTATCCAACACATTTATGTACAAAACAGCTAACGCTAAATATTACAAGCTTTTAGCATTTTTACTACTTTTAGCTTTTCTAACTTCCTCTATCAAAAGCCTTTTAAATACTGAATTTATTTCGCTAATGAATCAGCTTTCTCTTGCAGGGAGAAATGGAGCAGAAGAAAAGTGCAGCGACACTATGTAGACAGAAGAGCGTTAGCTGTACATAAATGTGTTGGATAAATAATGCTTTTAATAAAATTATTTTCCTCCAATACACTACATCCTGCAACTATAGCACCGTGCTCTGCTCTCTTCTGTCTACATAGTGTCGCTGCACTTTTCTTCTGCTGCATTTTCTTCAGCTTTTTCTCCATACCTCTCGGTTTCACATCACCGACTTTTACTTTTCACAAACTGTCTATGTTATCTGCACTCGGACGATCGTATGGTTTTCGCCTTGTGGGACTAAAGTCACCCGGTGAGGGCGCACTAGTTTGCGGGGACTCGTCTGACACACTTTCTGGTGAGGATCCACTGTTCTGTGGTGATCCTTCTGACACTGTTCTGTCAGGAGATTCAACAGGGGAGTGAGGGGGGCTGCTCCAAACTCCACTGTCAGAGTCAATAATGGGCCTTCATCTACTTCCCTGCTGGAGTCCTGCAGAGGCCAAGACTGAAGCAATCCCTCAGCATCTGAAACACTAACTTCCTTCTCAACGCCAAACTGGAATAAATCATCAGTGGAGAAAGTGAAAGATTCTGGGGTAGTGGTTGGGGTACCAGGGGCCAGTTAATCGCCTTGGGGGCGAATTTTGGACTGGCTCAAGGACAAGACGCAAGCCAAGTTCAGCTACTTGTGGTTTGGCTGGCAAGGAATCAAAAGGCAATTCTTCCAGAAGGTCACGGGAACTGTCCATGTCCAAGACAGCCAACAACTCCTCTGAGGAGGGACAGCCATTCTCATCCACCATTAAGGTGTCAAAGAAATCCATTTTCTCTAACATCCAGTCCAAGCCGGTGAATGCATCCCCCACAATATTGTCCGTGTCCAGTAATGAGTCAACATAAGGGCACTGGGGGGACACATCGCTTTCCTTATCGCCACCAAATGGGAGTGATCTGAGACACAATTTCACTGGCCTGGTCTCCTCCAGATCTGCATGCAGGAGACATGGGTCCCCGTCAGCCATCAGAAATGGCGAATCGAGGAAGAACACAAATGCCTCCATCAGAGAGGAGAGAGAATCTGGCAAAACTGACATTTGTCTGTATTTTTAAACTCTTCGAAGAAAAACAAAATCTTCAAGTCGAGTATTTCTGTGCTGTCGACTGCAGCAGAGCTGAGAGGTCCACTGTGGAGCGCCATTTTGAAGCTGGTGTGTGCTTTGGGTGCCCAGTGCAGTGCACTGATGCGTCGGTGCCAGTGCTGCCTCTCGAGCTGCCATGCCGAGTCCTGGGACATGGGACGAGGGATCGGACCCTGGCTCCAAACATCAGCGGCGCAGGGATGGAGCTCCAGTGCTGGGATGAAGCGAGCGCGGCAGGAATCTCTACCTCTCTTTTTGAATGTCGGAGTGACGTGAGCTACCTTCCAATCTGCAGGGACAGTTCCAGAGTTCCAGAATGCCGAAAGATGACCACCAATGCATCCACTATTTCCAGAGCCACCTCCTTAAGCACTCTGGGATGCAGATTCTCAGGCCCTGGGGATTTATCCACCTTCAATCTCATCAATTTTCCCAACACCATTTCTCTACTAATATTGATCTCTCTCAGTCCTTCCCTCTCACTAAACCTTTCATTCTCCAACATTTCTGGGATATGATTGGTGTCCTCTTTTGTGAAAGCAGAACCAAAGTATGTATTCAATTTTTCAGCCATTTCTTTGTCTTTATTATGCAGTCCCCTGTTTCTGTCTGTAGGGGGCCTACATTTGTCTTCACCAAATCTCTTTCTCTTCACATATCTATAGAAACTCTTTGTGTCAGTCTTTATGTTTCCTGCAAGCTTCCTTTCATACTGTACTTTCCCCATAATAAACCCCTTGGTCCTTCTTTGCTGAATTCTAAACTGCTCCCAATCCTCAGACCTATTATTTTTCTTGGCCAATCTGTATGCTTCTTCCTTGGATCGGATACTATTTCTAATTTCCTTTGTAAGCCGTGGATTGGCCCTCTTACCCCCTTTGCTTTCCTGCCAGACAGGAATGAACAGTTGCTGTAGTTCCCCCATGCGTTCCTTGAATGTTTGCCATTGTCTATCCACTGTCATCCTTTTAAGTAACTCTCCCCAATCTATCAAGGCCAACTCATGCCTGTTGATTAACATCTGAAGGGTAAGGTGCTTGTGCTCATCCCATGAGCAGAGGACAACTAAAAAAGCAATAAGGGGGGAGAAGATGAAGTATGAGTGCAAGCTAGCTAGTAATATAAAGGAAGATAGGAAGAGTATTTTTCAATATATAAAAGGTAAGAGAGAAGCAAAAATAGGTATTGGACCACTGGAAAACGTGGCTGGAGAAGTAATGATAGGAAACAAAGAAATGGCAGACGAACTGAATAGTTACTTTGTATCAGTCTTCACGGAGGAAGACACCAGTGGGATGCCAGAGCTCCAGGAGACCCAGGGGACAGAGGTGAGTGCAGCGACCATTACTAAGGAGAATGTCCTGGGGAAACTGACAGGGCTGAAGGTGGATAAATCACTTGGACCGATGGACTACACCCCAGAGTTCTGAAAGAGATAGCAGAGGATATTGTGGAGGCATTGGTGATGATCTTTCAGGAATCACTGAATGTAGGAAGGGTCCCAGAGGACTGGAAGGTGGCTAATGTAGCAACGCTGTTTAAGGGAGGTAGGCAGAAGACGGGAAATTATAGGCAGGTTAGCCTGACTTTGGTCATTGGTAAGATTTTAGAGTCCATTATTGAAGTAGAGATCGCGGAGTACTTGAAAGTGCATGATAAAATAGGACTGAGTGAGCACGGCTTCGTCAAGGAGAGGTCATGTCTGAGAAATTTGTTCTTTGAGGAAGTAACAAGGAAGTTAGATAAAGGACGTGATTTATTTAGATTCCTTAGGAGACTGTTAAATAAGTTAAGAGCCCATGGTGTTCAGGGTAAGATCCTGGCATGGCTAGAAGATTGGCTGACTGGCAGAAGGCGGAGAGTGGGGATAAAGGGGTCTTTTTCAGGATGGCAGCCGATGACTAGTGGTGTGTCTCAGGGATTGGTGCTGGGACCACATTTCAAAATATACATTAATGATCTGGTGGAAGGAACTGAAGGCATGGTTGCTAAGTTTGCAGATGATACAAAGATCTGTAGAGGGGCAGGTAGTATTGAGGAAACAGGCGGGCTTTAGAAGGACGTGGACAGTCTAGGAGAGTGGGCAAAGAAGTGGCAGATGGAATACAATGTTGAAAAGTGTGAGGGAGCAATTGAGGCATCGACTGTTTTCTAAATGGGAAGATGCTTCGGAAATCAGAAGCACAAAGGGACTTGGGAGTCCTTGTTCACGATTCTCTTAATGCTAATGTGCAGGTTCAGTCGGCAGTTAGGAAGGCAAATGCAATGTTAGCATTCATGTCGAGAGGGTTAGAATACAAGACCAGAGATGTACTTCTGAGGGTATCTAAGGCTCTGGTCAGACCCCATTTGGAGTATTATGACAGTTTTGGACCCCGTATATAAGGAAGGATGTGCTGGCCTTGGAAAGGGTCCAGAGAAGGTTCACAAGAATGATTCCTGGAATGAAGAGCTTGTCGTATGAGGAATGATTGAGGACTCTGGGCCTGTACACGTTGGAGTTTAGAAGGATACATAGATACATACATAGATACATAGAAGATAGGAGCAGGAGGAGGCCTTTTGGCCCTTCAAGCCTGCTCCGCCATTCATCACGATCATGGCTGATCATCCAATTCAATAGCCTAATCCTGCTTTCTCCCCGTGGTCTTTAATCCCATTCTCTCCAAGTGCTATATCCAGCCACTTCTTGAATATATTCAAAGTTTTAGCATCAACTACTTCCTGTGGCAATGAATTTCACAGGCTCACCACTCTTTGTGTGAAGAAGTGTGTCCTTATCTCTGTCCGAAATGGTTTACCCTGAATCCTCAGGCTGTGACCCCTGGTTCTGGACACACCTATCATTGGTAACATAACTACCCTGTCTAGTCCTGTTAGAATTTTATAAGTCTCTATGAGATCCCCCCTCATTCTTCTGAACTCCAGTGAGAACAATCCCAACCTAGTCAATCTCTCCTCATATGACAGTCCCGCCATCCCTAGAATCAGTCTGGTAAACCTTTGCTGCACTCCCTCGAGAGCAAGAACATCCTTCCTCAGAGAAGGAGACCAAAGCTGCACACAATACTCCCAAGTGTGGCCTCACCAAGGCACTGTACAATTGCAGCAACGCATCCCTGCTTCTATACTCAAAATCTCTTGCAATGAAGGCCAACAATTACTTAAGCAAGGAGTCAGGAGGGCTAAAAGGGGTCACGAAAAGTCATTGGCAAATAGGGTTAAGGAAAATCCCAAGGCTTTTTACACATACATAAAAAGCAAGAGGCTAGCCAGGGAAAGGGTTGGCCCACTGAAGGACAGGCAAGGGAATCTATATGTGGAGCCAGAGGAAATGGGCGAGGTACTAAATGAATACTTTGCAACAGTATTCACCAAAGAGAAGGAATTGGTGGATGTTGAGTCTGGAGAAGGGTGGGTAGATAGCCTGGGTCACATTGAGATCCAAAAAGACGAGGTGTTGAGCGTCTTGAAAAATATTAAGGTAGATAAGTCCCCAGGGCCTGATGGGATCTACCCCAGAATACTGAAGGAGGCTAGAGAGGAAATTGCTGAGGCCTTGACAGAAATCTTTGGATCCTCACTGTCTTCAGGTGATGTCCCAGAGGACTGGAGAATAGCCAATGTTCTTCCTTTGTTGAAGAAGGGTAGCAAGGATAATCCAGGGAACTACAGGCCGGTGAGCCTTACGTCAGTGGTAGGGAAATTATTGGAGAAAATTCTTCGAGACAAGGATCTACTCCCATTTGAAAGCAAATGGACGTATTAGCGAGAGGCAGCACGGTTTTGTGAAGGTGAGGTCGTGTCTCACTAACTTGATAGAGTTTTTCGAAGAGGTCACAAAGATGATTGATGCAGGTAGGGTAGTGGATGTTGTTTGTATGGACTTCAGTAAGGCCTTTGACAAGGTCCCTCATGGCAGGCTGGTACAAAAGGTGAAGTCACACGGGATCAGGGGTGAGCTGGCAAGATGGATACAGAACTGGCTCGTCATAGAAGGCAGAGAGTAGCAATGGAAAGGTGCTTTTCTGATTGGAGGGCTGTGACAAGTGGTGTTCCGCAGGGATCATGCTGTGACCTTTGCTGTTCGTAGTTTATATAAATGATTTGGAGGAAAATGTAACTGGTCTGATTAGTAAGTTTGCAGACTAATGGTTGGTGGAATTGTGGGTAGCGATGAGGACTGGCGGAGGATATAGCAGGATTTAGATCGTTTGGAGACTTGGGCGGAGAGATGGCAGATGGAGTTTAAACTGGACAAATGTGAGGTAATGCATTTTGGAAGGTCTAATGCAGGTTGGGAATATTCAGTGAATGGTAGAACCCTCAAGTGTATTGACAGAGAGATAAGAACATAAGAACTAGGAGCAGGAGTAGGCCATCTGGCCCCTCGAGCCTGCTCTACCATTCAATGAGATCATGGCTGATCTTTTGTGGACTCAGCTCCACTTTCCGGCCCGAACACCATAACCCTTAATCCCTTTATTCTTCAAAAAACTATCTATCTTTACCTTAAAAACATTTAATGAAGGAGACTCAACTGCTTCACTGGGCAAGGAATTCCAGAGGCTCACAACCCTTTGGGTGAAGAAGTTCGTCCTAAACTCAGTCCTAAATCTACTTCCCCTTATTTTGAGGCTATGCTCCCTAGTTCTGCTTTACAGCTGGCTTGTAATGCAGAACAATGCCAGCAGCGCGGGTTCAATTCCCGTACCAGCCTCCCCGAACAGGGGCCGGAATGTGGTGACTAGGGGCTTTTCACAGTAACTTTATTGAAGCCTACTTGTGACAATAAGCAATTATTATTATTTCACCCGCCAGTGGAAACAACCTGCCCGCATCTATCCTATCTATTCCCTTCATAATTTTATATGTTTCTATAAGATCCCCCCCGCATCCTTCTAAATTCCAACAAGTACAGTCCCAGTCTACTCAACCTCTCCTCGTAATCCAACCCCTTCAGCTCTGGGATTAACCTGGTCAATCTCCTCTGCACACCCTCCAGCGCCAGTATGTCCTTTCTCAAGTAAGGAGGCCAAAACTGAACACAATACTCCAGGTGTGGCCTCACTAACACCTTATACAATTGCAGCATAACCTCCCTAGTCTTAAACTCCATCCATCTAGCAATGAAGGACAAAATTCCATTTGCCTTCTTAATCACCTGTTGCACCTGTAAACCAACTTTCTGTGACTCATGCACCAGCACACCCAGGTCTCTCTGCACAGCAGCATGCTTTAATATTTTATCAATTAAATAATAATCCCGTTTGCTGTTATTCCTACCAAAATGGATAACCTCACATTTGTCAACATTGTATTCCATCTGCCAGACCCTAGTCCATTCACTTAACCTATCCAAATCCCTCTGCAGACTCCCAGTATCCTCTGCACTTTTCGCTTTACCACTTATCTTAGTGTCATCTGCAAACTTGGACACATTGTCCTTGGTCCCCAACTCCAAATCATCTATGTAAATTGTGAACAATTGTGGGCCCAACACGGATCCCTGAGGGACGCCACTAGCTACTGAGTGCCATCCAGAGAAACACCCATTAAGCCCCACTAGGTGTACGGGTCCACAGTTCACTGAAAGGGGCAACAGAGTTGGAGAAGGTAGTCAAGAAGGCATACGGCATGCTTGCCTTCATTGGCCGGGGCATTGAGTATAAGAATTGGCAAGTCATGTTGCAGCTGCAGAGAACCTTAGTTCGGCCACACTTGGAGTATAGTGTTCAATTCTGGTCGGCACACTACCAGAATAATGCGGAGGCTTTAGAGAGGGTGCAGAAGAGATTTACCAGGATGTTGCCTGGTATGGAGGGCATTAGCTATGAGCGGTTGAATAAACTCGGTTTGTTCTCACTGGAACGACGGAGGTTGAGGTGCAACCTGATAGAGGTCTACAAAATTATGAGGGGCATAGACAGGTTGTAGATGTCACATACATGGACCTCGGTAAGGCATTTAATGAGGTTCCCCATGGTAGACTGATGGAGAAAGTGAAGTCTTGTGGGGTCCAAGGTGTACGAGCTAGATGGATTAAGAACTGGCTGGGCAACAGGAGACAGAGAGTAGTAGTGGAAAGGAGTTTATCAAAGTGGAGAACTGTGACCAGTGGTGTTCCACAGGGATCCGTGCTTGGACCACTGTTGTTTGTGATATGCATAAATGATCTGGAGGAAGGTACAGGTGGTCTGATTAGCAAGCTTGCAGATGACACTAAGATAGAAGCAGCAGATAGTGAAGGGGACTGTCAGATAATACAGCAGAATATAGATAAATTGGAGAGTTGGGCGGAGAAATGGCAGATGGAGTTCAATCCGGGCAAATGCGAGGTGATGCATTTTGGAAGATCCAATTCAAGAGCGAACTATACGGTAAATGAAAAAGCCCTGGGGAAAATTGATGTGCAGACGGATCTGGGTGTTCATGTCCATTGTACCCTGAAGGTGGCTGTGCAGGGCGATAGAGTAGTCAATCATAGAATTTACAGTGCAGAAGGAGGCCATTCGGCCCATCGAGTCTGCACTGGCTCTTGGAAAGAGCACCCTACCCAAGTACACACCTCCACCCCATCCCTACAACCCAGTAACCCCACCCACTAAGGGCAATTTTGGAGAATAAGGGCAATTTTTCATGGCCAATCCATCTAACCTGCACATCTTTGGACTGTGGGAGGAAACCGGAGCACCCGGAGGAAACCCACGCACACACAGGGAGAATGTGCAGACTCCACACAGACAGTGACCCAAGCCAGGAATCGAACCTGGGACCCTGGAGCTGTGAAGCAGTTGTGCTATCCACTATGCTACAGTACTGTCAGGAAGGCATATGGCATGCTTTCCTTCATCGGAAGGGGTATTGAGTAGAAGGTCATGTTACAGTTGTATAAGACTTTGGTTCGGCCCATTTGGAATACTGCGCACAGTTCTGGTCACCACATTACCAAAAGGATGTGGATGCTTTGGAGAAGGTGCAGAGGAGGTTCACCGGGATGTTGCCTGGTATGGAGGGTGCTAGCTATGAAGAGAGGTTGAGTAGATTAGGATTATTTTCATTAGAAAGACGGAGGTTGAGGGGGGACCTCATTGAGGTCTACAAAATCATGAGAGGTAGAGACAGGGTGGCTGGCAAGAAGCTTTTTCCCAGAGTGGGGGACTCAATTACTAGTGGTCACGAGTTCAAGGTTAGAGGGGAAAAGTTTGAGGGAGATATGCGTGGAAAGTTCTTGACGGAGAGGGTGGTGCGTGTCTGGAATGCATTGCAGGGGGAGGTGGTAGAGTAGGGCACGATTGCGTCATTTAAGATTATCTTGACAGATCCATGAATGGGCAAGGAGCAGAGGGATACAGATCCTTAGAAAATAGGCGCCAGTTTTAGATAGAGGATCTGGATCGGCCCAGGCTTGGAGGGCCGAAGGGCCTGATCCTGTGCTGTAATGTTTCTTTGTTCTTTTGTTCTTAGTGGATAATCAGAGGCTTTTTCCCAGGGTAGAGGGGTCAGTTACTAGGGGGCATCGGTTTAAGGTGGGAGGGGCAAGGTTTAGAGGAGATCTACGAGGCACGTTTTTTACACAGAGGGTAGTGGGTGCCTGGAACTCGCAGCCGGAGGAGGTGGTGGAAGCAGGGACGATAGTTACATTTAGGGACATCTTCACAAATACATGAATAGGATGGAAATAGAGGGATACGGACCTAGGAAGTGTGGAAGATTTTAGTTTAGATGGGCAGCATGGTCGGCACAGGCTTGGAGGGCCGAAGCGCCTGTTCCTGTGCTGTACTTTTCTTTGTTCTTTGTAACATACCATTAACCTTCTTTACCGCCTGCTCCACCTGCATGCTTACCTTCAGCGAATGGTGTACAAGGATACTCAAGTCCCGCTGCACATTCCCCTCTCCCAATTTACAACCATTCAGGTAGTAATCTGCCTTCCTGCTTTTGGTTCCAGAATGAATAATCTCACACTTATCCAAATGATACTGCATCTGCCATTGGTTTGCCCACTCGCCCAAACTGTCCAGATCTTGCTGTAGGATCTCTGCATCCGCGTCACAATTCATCCTCCCACCTAATTTGGTATCATCTGCAAACTTTGAGATGTTACATTTTGTTCACTCACCCAAATCATTAATATATATTGTGAATGGCTGGAGTCCCAGCACCGATCCCTGTGGTACCCCACTGGTTACTGCCTACCAATTTGAAAAGGGCCCATTAATCCCTACTCTTTGTTTCCTCTCTGCCAACCAGTTTTCTATCCACCTGAATACATTTTGCCCAATCCTTTAATTTTGTTAAATCCAATGTGCTTTAATTTTGCACAATAATCTCTTATGCGGGACTTTGTCAAACGCCTTCTAAAAGTCCAAATATACCACATCGACTGGCTCCCCCTTGTCGACTGTACTGGTTACCTCTTCAAAGAATTCCAACAGATTTGTCAAGCATGATTTTCCCTTCATAAATCCATGCTGACTCTGACTGATCCTGCCACTGCTTTCTAAATGTTCCGCTATAAAGTCCTTGATGATGGATTCAAGCATTTTCCCAATGTTAGGCTTACTGGTCTATAATTCTCTGCTTTCTCTCTACCTCCCTTTTTGAATATCGGAGTGATGTGAGCTACCCTCCAATCTGCACGGACAGTTCCAGCGTCTATAGAATCCCGGAAGATGACCACCAATGCATCCACTATTTCCAGAGCCACCTCCTTATTTTATTAATAATTTTTATTGAAATTTTTACAAAATATAAACATCTTAACTCTATTAACGTACAACCGCGGTAACACCCCATAAACAATGCCCCCCAGCTTCAAGAGCAACTTCAAACAAAAGGAAGAAACAAAAACAAAGAAAAAGAGAAAAGAAAAAAAACACAAAGGAGAGAGATAGCACCCTCCACAAACCCTTGTGCACAGTTCTCCCTCCCCCAATCCTTACCGCCCCCCCCCCCCCCCCCCCCCCCCCCCCCCCCCCCCCCGGGGTTGCTGCTGCTGTCGGCCTGTTTCCCTACCGTTCCGCCAGGAAGTCCAGAAAGGGCTGCCACCGCCTGAAAAACCCTTGTACTGATCCCCTCAGGGCAAATTTCACCCTCTCCAATTTAATGAACCCCGCCATATCCGAGATCCAGGCCTCCACGCTTGGGGGCCTCGCATCCTTCCATTGGAGCAACGTCCTCCGCCGGGCTACTACGGACGCAAAGGCCAGGACCCCGGCCTCTATCGCCTCCTGCACTCCCGGCTCCACTGCAACCCCAAAAATTGCGAGTCCCCAGCCTGGCTCGACCCTGGATCCCACCACCCTCGACACCGTCTTTGCTACCCCCTTCCAAAACTCTCCCAACGCTGGGCACGCCCAAAACATATGGGCGTGGTTCGCTGGGCTCCCCGAGCATCTAGCACACCTGTCCTCGCCCCCAAAAAACCTACTCATCCTTGTCCCAGTCATGTGGGCCCTATGCAGCACCTTGAACTGTATGAGGCTAAGCCTCGCACAGGAAGAGGAGGAATTCACTCTCTCCAGGGCATCCGCCCACGTCCCCTCCTCAATCTCCTCCCCCAGCTCCTCTTCCCACTTCCCCTTCAGTTCCTCCACTGAGGCCTCGTCTCCCTCCTGCATTACCCGGTATATGTCCGAGATCCTCCCTCCTCCGACCCACACCCCCGAGAGCACCCTATCCCGCACCCCTCGTGGGGGCAGCAAGGGGAACCTCTCCACCTGCTGCCTGGCAAACGCCCTTAACTGGATATACCTAAACATGTTCCCTGGGGGGGAGCCCAAACTTCCCCTCTAACTCCCCCAAGCTCGCGAACCTCCCCTCCACAAACAGGTCCCTCAACCTGCTAACCCCTGCCCTGTGCCAGCCCAGAAATCCGCCATCAATGCTCCCTGGGGCGAACCGATGGTTCCCCCGTATCGGGGCCTCCATCGAGCCCCCCATTTCTCCCCTGTGCCGTCTCCATTGCCCCCAAATTTTGAGGGTAGCCGCCACCACCGGGCTCGTGGTATACCTCGTTGGATGGAGCGGCAACGGCGCCGTTACTAGCGCTTCCAGGCTCGTGCCCACACAAGACGCCGCCTCCATCCTCTTCCACGCTGCCCCCTCCTCGTCCATTACCCACTTACGCACCATCGCTGCGTTGGCCGCCCAGTAGTACCCACAGAGATTGGGCAACGCCAGCCCCCCCCATCCCTGCCTCGTTCCAGGAACACTCTTCGAACCCTTGGAGTCCCATGCGCCCACACAAAACCCGTGATACTGCTGTTGACCCTCCTGAAAAAGGCCTTTGGGATAAAGATGGGGAGGCACTGGAACAAGAACAAAAACCTCGGGAGCACCGTCATCTTAACGGACTGCACCCTCCCCGCCAGTGACAGCGGTAACATATCCCACCTCTTAAACTCCTCCTCCATCTGCTCCACCAACCTTGTGAGGTTGAGCTTGTGCAGGGCCCGCCAACTCCCAGCCACCTGGACCCCTAGGTACCTGAAGCTCTTCCCTGCCTGCTTCAGTGGGAGCCTACCAATCCCCTCCTCTTGATCCCCTGGATGCACCACAAACACCTCGCTCTTGCCCAGGTTCAGCTTATACCCCGAGAAACCCCCGAATTCCCCAAGGATCCTCATCACCTCCGGCATCCCCCCCACCGGGTGCGCCACATACAGCAGCAGGTCGTCCGCGTACAGTGACACTCGATGCTCCTCCCCACCCCGCACCATGCCCCTCCAGTTCCCTGACTCCCTCAATGCCATGGCCAGGGGCTCAATTGCCAACGCGAAGAGCAAGGGGGACAGGGGGCACCCCTGTCTCGTCCCCTGATGCAGCCGAAAGTACTCCGACCTCCTCCTATTCGTGGCTACACTTGCCATCGGGGCCTCGTAGAGCAGCCTCACCCACCGAATAAACCCCTCCCAAAACCCAAACCTCTCCAACACCTCCCACAAGTACTCCCACTCCACCCTATCGAAGGCCTTCTCCGCGTCCAACGGCACCACTATCTCCGCGTCCACTTCCACCGTCGGCATCATAATGACATTGAGGAGTCTTCGCACATTTGTGTTCAGCTGCCTTCCCTTCACAAACTCCGTCTGGTCCTCATGTATGACCCCCGGCACACAATCCTCTATTCTAGTGGCCAGGAACTTTGCCAGCAGCTTGGCATCGGCGTTCAGCAACAAAATCGGCCTATATGATCCACACTGCAGAGGGTCCTTGTCCCGCTTCAGGATCAAGGAAATTAGCGCCCACGACATAGTTGGGGGCAAAGCCCCCCCCTCCCATGCCTCGTTAAAGGTCCGAACCAACAGGGGGCCCAACAGGTCCAAATACTTTTTATAAAATTCCGCCGGAAACCCGTCCGGCCCCGGCGCCTTACCCGACTGCATGCTCCTATCCCTTTGACAACCTCCTCCAACTCGATCGGTGCCCCTAGTCCCTCCACCCGCTCCTCTTCCACCCTCGGGAAACGCAACCTGTCCAGGAAGCGCCCCATTCCACGCTCCTCCACCGGGGGCTAAGAGCGGTACACTTCCCCATAAAAGTCCCTGAAGACCCCATTGACCTCTACCTCCCTCAGCACCACCTTCCCAGCGCTATCCCTCACTCCCCCAATCTCCCTGGCCGCATCTCGTTTCCGGAGCTGATGCTCCAGCATCCTGCTCGCCTTCTCCCCGTGTTCATACACCGCCCCCTGTGCTTTCCTCCACTGGTCGTCAGTAGGTCAAATCTGGCCTGTAGGCTACGCCTCTCCCCCAGCAATCCCTCCTCCGGGGCCTCCGCATATCTCCTATCCACCTGCACCATCTCCCCTATCAGTCTTTCCCTTTCCCTCTGCTCCCCCCTCTCCCTATGGGCTCGGATGGAGATCAATTCCCCCCTCATCACTGCCTTCAATGCCTCCCAGACCGTCCCCACCCGAACCTCCCCGTTATCATTGGCCTCGAGGTATCTCTCAATACACCCCCGGACCCTCCCGGCCACCACCTCCTCTGCCAGCAGCCCCACCTCCATGCCCCAGAGCGGACGTTGGCCCCTCTCTTCCCCCAGCCCGAGGTCCATCCAGTGCGGGGCATGGTCCGAAATGGCAATGGCGGAGCATTCCACTTCCTCCACCCTCGGCACCAGCCCCCTGCTCAGGACAAAAAAGTCAATCCTCGAGTAGGCCTTATGTGCATGGGAGAAAAACGAGTATTCCCTGGCCCTTGGCCTCTCAAACCTCCAAGGGTCCACCCCCCCCCATCTGGTCCATAAATCCCCTCAGCACCTTAGCCGCCGCCGACCTCCTACCCGTCCGGGACTTGGATCGATCCAACGGGGGATCCAGCACAGTGTTAAAGTCTCCCCCCATGATCAGGCCCCCCACCTCCAGGTCCGGAATGCGGCCCAGCATACGCTGCATGAACCCCGCATCGTCCCAATTTGGGGCATAAACATTCACCAACACTACCCGCTCCCCCTGCAGCTTGCCACTCACCATCACGTACCTCCCGCCACTGTCAGCCACCACCTTCAACGCCTCAAACGACACCTTCTTCCCCACCAGGATCGCCACCCCTTTACTCTTCTCGTCCAGCCCTGAGTGGAATACCTGGCCCACCCATCCCTTTCTCAGCCGGACCTGGTCCACCACTCTCAGGTGTGTCTCCTGGAGCATGGCCACATCCGCCTTCAGTCCCTTCAGGTGCGCAACTACTCGGGCCCTTTTGACCGGCCCATTCAGCCCCCTCACATTCCAGGTTATCAGCCGGATCCGAGGGCTCCCTGCCCCCTTCCCCTGCCGATTAGCCATACCCCATCCCTTGCCCACCCCCGGCCAGCGTCCCACGCTCTGCCAGTTTCCCACGGCGGCACCTCCCCCCCTCCAGCACTCCCTGCGTCCTCCAGCTCCTTCCTGACCGTTTCAGCAGCAACCCGGTAACCCCCCCCTCCCCTTCCCCCCCCCCTCCCCCCCAGGCTAGGACCCCTCCTAGCCGCGCCCCCCCCTCTACAGCACTCCCGTGAGCCAGCTATCTTCTGCTGACCCCGGCGGCTCCCGCCCTACTTTCGGCTCCTCCCAACGTGGGACTGCCCCTCCCCATAGTGCCCATCAACCAGTCCACCCTCCCCCGCTCCTGCGCGGGAAAAGAAAACCCCGCCCCCTCCCTCTCCCAGCGCGGGGACCCCGCAGAAAGCCCGCGCTTTCGCCCTGCCGGGCCCCGCCTCCTCCAGGGCCACTCCCATTGTCAGTCCCCCTCACCAGCTCCCCAAACACCCCGTTTGCCCCTCAGTCCAAACCCGTCCACCCAACTCCTGCTAGAAAACCCATAAAGAAAACACCCGTACGGCATCACCCCACCCATCCTACGGCCACCCCACATCATACCCTAAACCCCGCAGATACACATACAGTATAAATAAATACAGTATTCCACAGCATCCCCCATCCGGGGGACCCTCAGTTTGTGTCCAGTTTCTCGGCTTGCACGAAGGCCCACGCCTCCTCCGGGGACTCAAAATAGTGGTGCCGATCCTGGTAGGTGACCCACAGACGTGCCGGCTGCAGCATTCCAAACTTCACCTTCCGTCTGTGGAGCACCGCCTTCGTCTGGTTAAACCTGGCCCTCCGCCTCGCCACCTCCGCACTCCAGTCCTGGAAGATCCGCACCTCCGTGTTCTCCCATTTGCTGCTCCGCTCCTTCTTGGCCCACCGGAGCACACACTCACGATCCACAAACCGGTGGAACCTCACCAACACCGCCCACGGCGGCTCGTTCGGCTTGGGCCTCCTAGCCAGAATTCTGTGGGCCTCCTCCAACTCCAGGGGCCCCTGGAAGGACCCAGCCCCCATCAGCGTGTTCAGCATCATCACCACATAGGCCGCTAGGTACGACCCCTCCAGCCCCTCCGTGAGGCCCAGGATCCATACATTCTTCCTCCTCGACCGGTTGTCCAACTCCTCGAACCACTCCTGCCATCTTTTATGGAGCGCCTCGTGCACCTCCACCTTCCCCACCACGGCCACGACCTCGTCCTCCCTGTCGGCGGCTTGCTGCTGCGGCTCCCGGATCGCAGCCCCCTGGGCTGTCTGGGTCTCCATCAGTTCCCTGTTGGTTACCTTGATGGACTCCAGCAGCTCCACTTTCAGATCCTGGAAGAGGCTCAGCAGAGTCGTTTGGACCCACTTCTTCAGTTCTTCAAAACTTTCGCCGGCCGCCATTTTGTCCTGCGGGTCCCGATTTTTTTCAAAAGTTTTTCCTCCCGATTCGCTCCCTGCTCCGCTCCTAGTCTGCACCATGGGACCTCTGGGGAAACTCCTGGCCTCTTCCCCCGTCGGGATTTGCCTCTTAAAAAAGCCTCGAAGTCCGTTTTTTTCGGGATCCTCCGAACGTGCGGCTCAGCTGGTCATTGCCGCTACCGGAAGTCCAGAGCCACCTCCTTAAGCACTCTGGGATGCAGATTCTCAGGCCCTGGGGATTTATCCGCCTTCAATCCCATCAGTTTTCCCAGCACCATTTCTCTACTAATATTGATCTCCCTCAGTTCTTCCCTCTCACGAAACCTTTCATTCTCCAACATTTCTGGGATCTGATTTGTGTCCTCATTTCTGAAGACAAACCAAAGTATGTATTTAATTGCTCAGCCATTTCTTTGTCCCTTATTATATATTCCCCTGTTTCAGTCTGTAGTGGGCCTACATTTCTCTTCACCAATCTCTTTCTCTTCACATATCTGTAGAAACTCTTCGTGAAAGTCTTTATGTTATTTTTGATGAGGGGGGAATCTTATTGAAACTTACAGGATACTGCGTGGCTTGGATAGATTGGACGTGGAGAGAAGGTTTCCACTTGTAGGAAAAACTGGAAGCCGAGGACACCATCTCAGACGAAAGGGACGATCCTTTAAAACAGAGATTAGGAGGAATTTCTTCAGCCAGAAGGTGGTGAATCTGTGGAACTCTTTGCCGCAGAAGGCTGTGGAGGCCAAATCACTGAGTCTCAGAGACATATAGGTTTTTGAATAATAATGGGATCAGGGTTTATGGGAAGAAGGCAGGAGATTGGGGATGAGAAAAATATCAGCCATGATTGAATGGCGGAGCTCGATGGGCCGAGTGGCCTAATTCTGCTCCGAGGTCTTATGAATTGGCTCTTGTACCTGAGTAGGGTTTCAACTCTCACTGATCCACATGTTACTTACCTTGCAGACTGTTCACTGTCGCTCTGGAACATCTCAGCCCATCAGCAAAGAGTGCAGGCTTTGATGTGAAGGCCCTTCGAGCATTTAGGGTATTGAGACCGCTGCGTTTGGTATCGGGCGTTCCCAGTAAGTACATAAGAGTCACTTTTGATTCCAGCAAGGAATTTTACATAGATAGAGAAATACAGCACAGAACAGGCCCTTCGGCCCACGATGTTGCGCCAAACTTTTGTCCTAGGTTAATCATAGAATTTTTGACAATTTTTCATGGCCAATTCACCCAAACTGCACATCTTTGAACTGTGGGAGGAAACCGGAGTACCCGGAGGGAACCCACGCACACACGTGGAGGACGTGCAGACTCCACACAGTGACCCAAGTCGAAATCGAACCTGGGACCCTGGAGCTGTGAAGCAATTGTGCTATCCACAATGCTACCGTGCTGCCCTTAAGTTAACCTACACTCCATTATTCTACCCTAATCCATGTACCTATCCAATAGCCGCTTGAAGGTCCCTAACGTTTCCGACTCAACTACTTCCACAGGCAGTGCATTCCATGCCCCCACTACTCTCTGGGTAAAGAACCTACCTCTGACATCCCCTATATATCTTCCACCATTTATCTTAAATTTATGTCCCCTTGTAATGGTGTGTTCCACCCGGGGAAAAAGTCTCTGACTGTCTACTCTATCTATTCCCCTAATCATCTTATAAACCTCTATCAAGTCGCCCCTCATCCTTCTCCGTTCTAATGAGAAAAGGCCTAGCACCCTCAACCTTTCCTTGTATGACCTACTCTCCATTCCAGGCAACATCCTGGTAAATCTCCTTTGCACCTTTTCCAAAGCTTCCACATCCTTCCTAAAATGAGGCGACCAGAACTGCACACAGTACTCCAAATGTGGCCTGACCAAGGCATCATCACCTCATGGCTCTTAAATTCAATCCCTTTGCTAATGAACGCTAGCACACCATAGGCCTTCTTCACAGCTCTACCCACTTGAGTGGCAACTTTCAAAGATCTATGAACATAGACCCCAAGATTTCTCTGCTCCTCCACATTGCCAAGAACCCTACCGTTAACCCTGTATTCCGCATTCATATTTGTCCTTCCAAAATGGACAACCTCACACTTGTCAGGGTTAAACTCCATTCACCACTTCTCAGCCCAGCTCTGCATTCTATCTATGTCTCATTGCAGCCGACAACAGCCCTCCTCACTATCCACAACTCCACCAATCTTCGTATCATCTGCAAATTTACTGACCCACCCTTCAACTCCCTCATCCAAGTCGTTAATGAAAATCACAAACAGCAGAGGACCCAGAACTGATCCCTGCGGTACGCCACTGATAACTGGGCTCCAGGCTGAATATTTGCCATCCACCACCACTCTCTGTCTTCTATCGGTTAGCCAGTTTGTTATCCAACGGGCCAAAGTTCCCACTATCCCATGCCTCCTTACTTTCTGCACAAGCCTACAAGCCTCAAATGCCTTACTAAAATCCATGTACACTACATCCACTGCTTTACCTTCATCCACATGCTTGGTCACCTCCTCAAAGAAGTCAATAAGACTTGTAAGGCAAGACCTACCCCTCACAAATCCGTGCTGACTATCCCTAATCAAGCAGTGCCTTTCCAGATGCTCAGAAATCCTATCCCTCAGTACCCTTTCCATGACTTTGCCTACCACTGAAGTAAGACTAACTGGCCTGTAATTCCCAGGGTTATCCCTATTCCCTTTTTTGAACAGGGGCACGACATTCGCCACTCTCCAATCCTCTGGTACCACCCCTGTTGACAGCGAGGACGAAAAGATCATTGCCAACGGCTCTGCAATTTCATTTCTTGCTTCCCATAGAATCCTTGGATAGATCCCATCAGGCACGGTGGACTTGTCTATCCTCAAGTTTTTCAAAACGCGCAACACATCTTCCTTCCTGACAAGTATCTCCTCGAGCTTATCAGTCTGTTTCACACTGTCCTCTCCAACAAAATGGCCCCTCTCGTTTGTAAATACTGAAGAAAAATACTTGTTGAAGACCTCTCCTATCTCTTCAGACTCAATACACAATCTCCCGCTACTGTCCTTAAATCGGACCTACCCTCGCTCTAGTCATTCTCATATTTCTCACATATGTGTAAAAGGCCTTGGGGTTTTCCTTAATCCTACCTGCCAAAGATTTTTCATGCCACCTCTTAGCTCTCCTAACCCCTTTCTTCAGTTCCCTCCTGGCTATCTTGTATCCCTCCAGCGCCCTGTCTGAACCTTGTTTCTTCAGCCTTACATAAGTCTCCTTTTTCCTCTTAACAAGACATTCAACCTCTCTTGTCAACCATAGTTCCCTCACTCGACCATCTCTTCCCTGCCTGACAGGGACATACATATCAAAGACACACAGTACCTGTTCCTTGAACAAGTTCCACATTTCACTTGTGTCCTTCCCAGACAGCCTATGTTCCCAACTTCTGCACTTCAATTCTTGTCTGACGGCATTGTATTTACCCTTCCCCCAATTATAAACCTTGCCCTGTTGCACGCACCTATCTCTCTCCATAACTAAAGTGAAAGTCACAGAATTGTGCTCACTACCTCCACAATGCTCCCCCACTAACAAATCTATCACCTGCCCTGGTTCATTACCAAGTACTAAATCCAATATGGCCTCCCCTCTGGTCGGACAATCTACATACTGTGTTAGAAAAGCTTCCTGGACACACTGCACAAACACTACCCCATCCAAACTATTTGATCTAAAGAGTTTCCACTCAATGTTTGGCTGTTTATTTAGGGTAAGGATCAGAAGAACATAAAGAACAATGAACAAAGAACAATACAGCACAGGACCAGGCCCTTTGGCCCTCAGAGCCTGTGCCGACCATGGTACCTGCCTAAACTAAAATCTTATGCACTTATGTCCCTTAAATGCTGTTATCGTACCTGCTCCCACCACCTCCCCACGCAGCGCGTCCCATGTATTTAACACCCTCTGTGCACAAGCCTTGCCGTGCACATCTGTTCTAAACTTTTCCCCATGCACTTTAAATCTAAGTCCCCCAGTACTTGACTCTCCTACCCTTTGAAAGAACATCTGACTATCCACTCTGTCCATGCCACTCATAATCTTGTCGACCTCTATCAGGTCACCTCTCATCCTCCTCATTCCAGTGAGAACAGACCGAGTTTATCTAACCTCTCCTCATAGCTAATGCCCTCCATACCAGGCAACATCCCCGAACAGGCACCGGAATTTGGCGACTAGGGGCTTTTCACAGTAACTTTATTCAAAGCCTACTTGTGGCAATAAGCGATTTTCATTTCATTTTCATTAAACCGCTTCTGTACCCTCTCCAAAGCATCCACATCCTTCAGTTGGTGTGTGGCGTCCAGAATTGTGCACAATATTCCAAATGAGGCCTAACCAAGGTCCTGTACAGCTGCAACATGACTTGCCAACTTTTATATTCCATGCCCCGACTGATGCAGGCCAGAATGTCTTCTTGACCACCTTATCCATATGCGTTGCCACTTTCAGTGATCGGTGGACATGCATACCCAAATCTCTCTGCTTGAAGGGATAATCATTCATTCAATCTCTCGAATAAATGCCTTTGGCAGGAAAATCGGCAGGCATTGGAAAATAAACAGTAATAACATCAACACATTCATTTTAACCGCCTGTACCTGACCCGCCAGCGACAGAGGGAGACCATCCCATCTTGCCAGATCAGCTTTCACCCTCTCCAGTAAACCAGAAAAGTTGTAGCTACGGAGCCCCCTCCCAATCCCGAGCAACCTGCACCCCCAGGTATCTAAAGTGAATGCCTGCCCTATGGAATGGCAGCCCTCCCACCCCTGCCCCCACCCCCGGCCGAGACACCACAAAATATTCACTTTTGTCTCGATTTAATTTGTACACCGAGAAAGACCCAACCTCCCGAAGCAGCTCCAGTATTCCCCTTATTGACACATTCGGTTCCGGCACTTATAACAGCAAATTATCGGCATACAAGGACATTCTATACTTTATTTCCCCCACCCCCACCCGCACTATCCCTTTCCATCCCTCAAACGTCTTAACGCGATGACCAATGGCTCACTCGTGAGTGCAAACAACAGGGGGGCCATAGGACATCTCTGCCTAGTCCCACGGTGGAGAGGAAAGCATTCTGAGCTGATGTTATTTTTGCAGACACTCGCCCTAGGCTCCTTATCCAGTAGCTTTATACAAATCTTGGTCCAATCCCAAACCGCTTCAGAACTGCCATCAAGTACTCTCATTCTACCCGGTCAAATGCTTCTCAGCATCCAATGCCACCTCTGTTTCCTTCCCCTTCGTTGGTGCCATAACCACATTCAATACCCTCCTAATGTTTGAAAAGAGCTGCCTCCCTCTCACAAACCCCGTCTGCTTGCCACAGCCTTTTCTGCAGAGAGAGTTGGTTCCCACAGTGGCCTTTTGGTGGAAATTTGGAGAAAACAGAGTGGGGAAAAAGAGAAGTTTTCTCTCTTAGCTGCAAAACCGAAACTGAAAATTCTTTAGGTCTCTGAATCATTCATATCCGATCCAAACACCACCTGTTACCAGGAAGAGCAATACCTTTTAGGCTAATTCATTGGCCATCGGCCAAATCATTCAAACCAAGTCTTGACTGTTATCATCAATTTGCAATCATCAGGGTAAACCTGCACAGTCCTTTCTAGATTGTGGTTTGAATTAAAGGCATTGGCCACTTTCCTTCATGTCCCTTAGTCATTCATGGATCAAAAATGTAACAGGAAAAAAAAAAGATAGAGGATGTAGGGAATAAATAGGGCACAAACAGGAAGGACCCTTACACAAAGAACAAAGAAGAACAAAGAAAAATTACAGCACAGAAACAGGCCCTTCGGCCCTCCAAGCCTGTGCCGATCCAGATCCTCTAACTAAAACTGTCGCCTATTTTCTAAGGATCTGTATCCCTCTGCTCCCTGCCCATTCATGTATCTGTCTAAATACATCTTAAATTACACTATCGTGTCTGCCTCTACCACCTCCGCCGGCAATGCCTTCCAGGCACCCAACACCCTCTGCGTAAAGAACTTTCCACGCATACCTCCCTTAAACTTTTCCCCTTTTGGGTTATTTTCAAGTTGACAACTTGATTCTACTAGATACAGTTGTCAACTTAAAAATAACCTATTAACCGTACTCTCTGTCTCTTGTTAATTAGCCATGCTAATTTATTATCCCCAACACCATGAGTTATTTTCTTCCAAAATTTTGTCGATTCTGGAACAGTCCCAGCAGATTGGAGAGTCGTAAATGTAACCCCACTATTTAAAAAAGGAGGATAGGAGAAAACAGGGAATTGCATATCTGTTAATCAGTACTGGGAAAATGCCAGCGTCTATTATAAAGGATGTGATGACAGGACAGTTAGAAAACATCGATGGTATTAGAAAAGGGCAATGTGGATTTATGAAAGGGAAATTATGTTTTTTGAGGATGCAACTAATAAAATGGATAAAGATGAACCAATGGATGTGGTGTATTTGTATTTGCATAAAGCTTTTGATAAAGTTCCACAGAAGAACTTAGTATGCAAAATGAAAGTGCATAGGAATATATCGGCATGGATTGGGAATTGGTTGGGACTCTTATGGAGATGGCTCGGTGGGGATCTCTTATGCAGGGGTATCTGATGGGGGTTCTGTTATGGGGGAGGTTTCGGGTGAGAGGTTCTCATGGGGAGGTCACTGGTGGGAGGCGTCTCTGCTGGGAGGCTGTCTTAAGTGGGTGTCTGATGGGGAGGGTTTGGTGGGGGTATAGTGGGCCTACCCAAGAATCATCTTCCACAAAGTCCTGTTCTTTGGCGAACGCTGATACAAAGTATTTACTACCTTGCCCATTTCCTGACTCAACACATCGATTCCCCCCACTGTCCTTAAGTGGTCCACTCCTTTCCCTGGCCACCCTCTTGCTTTTTACATATGAATAAAAAGCTTTGGGATTCACCTTAATCCTCCATGCCAAGGACTTTTCATGACCCCTCCTAGCCCTCCTAATTTCCTGCTTAAGTACCTTCCTACTTTCTTTATAGTTTCCCAGAGGCTGTGGTTGCAGCCTCTGGGAAATAGAGTTACTTGAGAGGTTCAGGTTGGCGCACTTCAGTCCTTCGACCACCAGATGATGTTTCACCTAAGAATTTCAGGTTGGTGTGATTCTGCTCTTCAGCCACCAGATAGAGCTGTGTTCAGATCAGTGCAGTCCTTGTCACCTGCCACCAGATGGTGCTGTACACAGGATGCTCAGATCGATGCACTTCTGCGTTTTTACAACCGGATGGAACATTTACCTACTTGTGAGAACAATACAGCTCCGACCCTGGAATTAGCAGCTTTTACTGATTCCTGTACAAGACTCTGACAGCTTAATCACAAATGCTCCCACTTTAAAATTCAATTCTTCAGCTCTTCCCTTCCCCTGACACACACATTTTAGAAGATTATGGACCTTTGGGAAAACTTGTACTTTCACACTCAAGATCTCATTCCCAGTTCTGATGGCTGTCTTTGCTCCTTTAGACAGGAAGGCCTTTTCAGATTTGGCTCCAATGTCTCTTAAAATCATCCAGGAGAGAGGGAGTCGTCAGGGTCCTGACTTGCTGGCTGCTAAACAGAACTGAACAAAAAATTCAACTCTCCAGAAGACCCGCCTTCTTTCCTGAAAGTTACTGATTGGCTTCACCAACCACACGCCCGGATAAGAGAAGGCTGAAAATTCCCCATGCACCGATTGGCTGCTTGCCAAGTCTTTCAAACAACACCACAGATTCTGCCGTAGAACCCAAAAGGGATGGTTTTGGACCAGCCACCAGACTTGACTGGGGATGGGGGGTTGGGGTGTTTGAGGGTGGGGTGTTTGAGGATGGAGTGTGTGGGGTGAGGTGTGGAGGAGTAGGGGTGTTTCCACTGTCCAAAGACGACAATTTCAACAGAAATCCCAAAGGGTGCAGTAACTTTGCTGCAACTACACCAAAGAATGCTAATCAGAGCAGGCAGCAGGACGGACATTAAAAGGGAACACAGGACAGACAGCCAATATCCGAACAATGAGCACTTGAAATGCCATTGTATATAAGTCGACGAACCAAGTGCGAGAAAATGGATGAGAATAGTTAGCTTGATGGCCGGCATGGACACGATGGGCCGAAGGGTTGGATGCTGTAAAACTATGACAGTGAGCTGGACCATGATGTGTACTCATTGATCTGTTTTTGTTCAGGTTTACAGGTGGTTCTAAACTCGATTATCAGGGCCATGGTCCCTCTGCTGCACATCGCTCTGCTGGTGCTATTTATGATCATCATCTATGCTATCATTGGGTTGGAGCTGTTCATGGGCAAAATGCACAAAACCTGTTTTTACAGTGGCACAGGTACAGTGTGAACACACACACGCATTGTGACGACAGACACACACATTGTGAAGATAGACACACGCGTTGTGAAGACAGACGCACTAATTGTGAAGACAGACACACAGGAACCATGCAAACACAGAATGATCAAATGCGCAATGTGAACACACACACCATATGAACACACACAGTGTAAACACACACAGTGTAAACACACACACAGTGTAAACACACATATACAGTGTGAACCCACACATCCACACATGCACTCAGTGTGAACACACACACGCACTCGGTGTGAACACACACGCACTCGGTGTGAACATACACACGCACGCGGTGTGAACACACACAAGTGTGAAGACACATGCACACACAGTGCGACCCCATACACACAGTATGAACCCAAACAGTGTGAACACGCACACACACTGTGGACACGCACACATAGTGCAAACTCAGACACACCATGTGAATACATACACGCACACTGTATGAATACATGCACACATAGTGTGAATACATATACATATACACACTGTGTGAATACGTACACACACACTGATAAGGCCTTTGATAAGGTGCCACACAGGAGGCTGCTGAATAAGGTGAGGGCCCATGGTGTTCGAGGTGAGCTACTGGCATGGGTTGAGGATTGGCTGTCTGACAGAAGGCAGAGAGTTGTGATAAAAGGTTATTTTTCGGAATGGCAGCCGGTGACCAGCGGTGTCCCACAGGGTTCAGTGTTGGGGCCACAGCTGTTCACCATATATATTAATGATCTGGATGAAGGGACTGGGGGCATTCTAGCGAAGTTTGCCAATGATACGAAGTTAGGTGGTCAGGCAGGTAGTGCTGAGGAAGTGGGGAGGCTGCAGAAGGATCTAGACAGTTTGGGAGAGTGGTGCAGGAAATGGCTGATGCAATTCAACGTGAGAAAATGTGAGGTCTTGCACTTTGGAAAAAAGAATCCAAGCATAGACTACTTTCTAAACGGTGAGAAAATTCATAATGCCAAAGTACAAAGGGATCTGGGAGTGCTAGTCGAGGATTCCCTAAAGGTAAACATGCAGGTTGAATCTGTGATTAAGAAAGCGAATGCAATGTTGTCATTTATCTCAAGAGGGTTGGAATATAAAAGCAGCGATGTGCTACTGAGCCTTTATAAGGCTCTGGTTAGGCCCCATTTGGAGTACTGTGTCCAGTTTTGGGCCCCACATCTCAGGAAGGACATACTGGCACTGGAGCGTGTCCAGCGGAGATTCACACGGATGATCCCTGGAATGGCGGGTCTAACATATGATGAACGGCTGAGGATCCTGGGATTGTATTCATTGGAGTTTAGAAGGTTAAGGTGAGATCTAATAGAAACTTACAAGATAATACATGGCTTAGAAAGGGTGGACGCAAAGAAACTGTTTCCGTTAGGCGAGGAGACGAGGACCCGTGGGCACAGCCTTAGAATTAGAGGGGGTAAATTCAGAACAGAAATGCGGAGACATTTCTTCAGCCAGAGAGTGGTGGGCCTGTGGAATTCATTGCCGCGGAGTGCAGTGGAGGCCGGGACGCTAAATGGCTTCAAGGCAGAGATAGATAAATTCTTGATGTCGCGAGGAATTAAGGGCTACGGGGAGAATGCTGGTAGGTGGAGTTGAAATGCCCATCAGCCATGATTGAATGGCGGAGTGGACTCGATGGGCCGAATGGCCTTACTTCCACTCCTATGTCTTATACACACATACACTGCAAATACATACACACACCGTGTGAATACATGCAGACACAAACTGTGTGTATACTGTTATGGGCCAGGCCTTAGAAACTCCAAAGTGTCATAACGGAGGAGAGTTTGTGTAGCAGGTTGGGATTGAAGGCGCTAGCAATAGCGTCGTTCCTGATGGTCCCGGGGAAATATTCAGGGAGTCCGGTAATAATAGCTTCATTGAGAATTTGGAGGCAGTTTCACCAAACCTTTGGGTTGGGGCAGGGCCAAGGGAAATGCCGAATAGGGGGGAACCACAGATTTGAGCCAGCGAAGTGGGACCGAAATTTTCGGAGATGGGAAGAGAAGGGGATTAAGACACTAAAAGATTTGTTTCTTGGGGATCGGTTTGCTGGATTGAACGAGCTGGGAGCGAAGTATGGGCTGGAGCAGGGGGGAATGTTTAGACACATGAAATATGTTCGGAATTTTGCCAGGAAGGAAATACAGAGCTTCCCGGTGGAGCTGGCCTCCACATTGCTGGAGGAGGTGCTGACGACAGGGCGACTGGAGAATGGGGTAATGTCGGCGGTTTATGGGGCTTTTTTGGAAGAGGAGAAGGCACCACTGGAAGGGATTAAAGCAAAGTGGAAGGAAGAGTTGGGAGAGGATATGGAGAAGAGGTTCTGATGTGAGGTGCTCCGGAAAGTGAATGCCTCCACCTTGTGCGCGTGATTGGGGCTGATACACCTGAAGGTGGTACATAGAGCACGCCTCACAAGGGCGAGGATGAGCCGGCTCTTTGAAAGGGTAGAAGATGTGTGTGAGGATTACTGGAAGGAGATTTTTAGGGTAATCTCTAAATTGGTGCACGCAAAACTGGACCCGGGCCCTCAGGAGGCCATATTCGGGGTGTATGACTGGCCGGTGTTGGAAACGGGTGCGGAGGCAGATGTTGTGGCCTTCGCCTCGTTGATCGCCCAAAGGCGGATTCTGTTGCGATGGAGAACAACCTCTCCTCCACCTTGTGCCCTGGCGTGGCGAGGGGATCTGTTGGAATTCTTGACTCTTGAGAAGGTTAAGTTTGAACTGAGAGGAAGGATGGAGGGGTTCTACAATTCATGGGCATTATTCATTATGCACTTTCAAGAATTGGAAAATTGGATAACATCGAACATTAGTTGGCGGAGGGGGCAGGACTGTATGTGTTAATGGTGATTATGGGTGATTCCTGATTCCCTTTTGTTATTTGTTTATGTTAACATGCGGGCAGTTGTTTGGGGGTTGGTGGGAGGATAGGATTGTTGTTGTTGATAAGGGGATTGACATTATATCTGTTACTGCTTATTGTTTATTGTTGGTGGGTGCAAATTTGGGAGAAAATGTGAAAAAGGAGGAGAATAAAAATATTTAAAAAAAAAGAACTTTGAAGCTCACCTGACCTTTAACTTTTATGTTGAATTTGGCTAGGATGAGCACAAGGACCTTCACTTCAGGTGTGATTCATCAAACTTCCAAGGCGTTTTTACCAAAACAAATATTATTATAAGAACGTAGTTAACTTGATCAAGTTTTTTGATGAGGTGACAAAGATGATTGATGAGGGGAGGGCAGTGGATGTTATTTACATGGACTTATTTACAAGGTGCCTCATGGCAGACTGGTACAAAGATGAAGTCACACGGGATCAGAGGTGAGGTGGTAAGGTGGATGCAGAACTGGCTCGGTCACAGAAGGCAAAGGGTAGCAGTCGAAGGGTGTTTTTCTGAATGGAAGGTTGTGACTAGTGGTGTTCCACAGGGATCTGTGCTGGTGCCTCTGTTGTTTGTAGTGTACATAAACAATTTGGAGAAAAATGCAGCTGGTCTGATTAGTAAGTTTGCGGATGACACTAAGGTTGGTGTAGTAGCAGATAGTGTTGAGGATTGTCAGAGGATACAGCAGGACATAGATAGGTTGGAGACTTTGGCAGAGAAATGACAAATGGAGTTTAATCCAGACAAATGTGAGGTAATGCATTTTGGTAGGTCTAACATAGAGGGGAAATATACCATAAATGGCAAAACTGTGAGGAATATAGAAAGTCAGAGAGATCTGGCCGGGCAGGTCCACAGATCTTTGAAGGAGGTAACACAAGTGGACAAGATAGTCAAGAAAGCATACGGAATACTTGCTTTCATTAGAAAGGGCATCGAGTATAAAAACTGGCAAGTCATGCTACAGTTGTATAGAACCTTGTTGAGGCCGCACTTAAAATATTGCGCACAATTCTGGTCGCCACTCTACCAGAAGGTTGTGGAGGCTTTGGAGAGGGTGCAGAGGAGGTATACCAGGATGTTGCCTGTTCTGGAGGGTGTTAGCTATGTGGAGAGGCTGAATAGACTCGGACTGTTTTCATTAGAAAGACGGAGGTTGAGGGGTGACCTGATTGAGGTTGACAAGATTATGAGAGGCATGGATAGAGTGGATGGGCAGGCACTCTTTCCCAGGGTGGAGGGTTCAGTGACCAGGGGGCATAGGTTTAAGGTCCGTGGGGCAAAGTTTAGAGGAGATGTGCGAGGCAGGTTGTTTACGCAGAGGGTGGCGAGTGCCTGGAACGCGTTGCCAGGGGAGGTTGTGGAAGCAGATACATTAACAACGTTCAAAAGGCATCTTGACAAATACTATGATAGGATGGGTACAGAGGGATACAGTACAAGGAAGTGCTGAGGGTTTTGGCAAAGGTTGGTATCATGACTGGTACAGGCTTGGAGGGCTTGTTCCTGTGCTGTATTGTTCTTTGTTCTAGAATATGTAAAAAGCTTATCAAGAATTTGATAACAATTACAAACATGAAAAAAAACACAACAGCTACAGTAATCAATGTATATAGCTCTTACTGAATCCCCCTTAGTCACTGTTCCAATTCAATAGAAAATCAAATAAAACCGAAATCCCTTTCCGATGGCTGTACATTGTAGCTCAATGCTCTCCTTTTTGAGATTTCCAGTTTTAGGAAAGCTCTCCTACCCTCATGCAGTGCATTCAAATGCCCAGAAAAGGCAGAGCTAATCAGAGTTCCTCGCAAGCAGGAGGATCATTCATGAGTGAAGGAATTTTGGGATTTCTACCAAAAACCAACTGATATGGACTGCACCACTGCAGTCCTGCATTGTAGTGAATTCTTTGTATAGATGACCCATACTAAAGCTGAAGTTAATTTACAATTTGGCGTATCTGCAAAAATGTTATGAAGCATTTAATCCATTACAGCATGATTTCTCTCGCACACCCCTTTACTAAATGGGCTTTGTGCAGCTGTATTCATAACTATTATGTTCATGTTTTCACACAAATCCCAAAACTCATCGTTAAAAAGTTCCCACATTATCAGTGAGGAACTTTGCCAGTGGCTCCAGTTTGGTCCCTATCCATTTTTCCATGATCTGTTTCACAATTATTTTTAATTCTTTACTACTTATAATACTACTACTGAGTAAACCTGTTGACAAGTCTGATAAAACAAAAATGTTCTTTTCTTTATCCCACACCTTAAATCCATAGCCACAACTTCATTGAAATCTCTCGCAAAGGGGCAGCACGGTGCACAGTGGTTAGCAATGCTGTCTCACGGCGCCGAGGTCCCAGGTTTGATCCCGGCTCTGGGTCACTGTCAGTGTGGAGTTTACACATTCTCCCTGTGTTTGCGTGGGTTTCGCCCCACAACCCAAAGATGTGCAGGGTAGATGGATTGGCCACGCTAAATAGCCCCTTAATTGGAAAAAATTAATTGGGTATTCAAAATTTAAAAAAAAAATCTCTTGCAAAGGACATGCTCACGATGGGCCACAGTGGTGTTCTTTATTTCTTACATATATCACATCTATCACCAATCTTCTATATGTTTGGTACATTTTTCATGTCTTATACCCACATCCCTGAGCAAAATTTTTCATCTTTGGTAAGACGGATGAGAAAATTGCCGATGCAACTTTAACACAATCAACTTTTTGTCTTCTAGACTCCTGTTCTCTGATGCTAACAGTACTTCTTTAATTTCTTTACAAGAAAATTGGGGTTAATTAATAGAATGCAATAGTATCTAGCCTGTGTAAATTGTAAATGCACAGTTTTTCCAAATGCAATGGCCTTGTCATTTTCCATGTCAAGTTTCATACGTGCTTTCTTCATCGATTGTCGACTCAAAAGTAGAAACAGAGAATAAATAGGAGCTGGAGGAGGTCATTCAGCCTTCAAGCCCGCTCCACCATTCATTATCATTATAGCTGATCATCCAACTCAATAGCCTCATCCTGCTTTCCCCCGTATCCTTTGATCCCCTTCGCCCAGAGTGCTATATCTAGCTGCTTCTTGAAACCGTACAATGTTTTGGACTCAACTACATCCGGTGGCAACGAATTCCACAGGCTCACCACTGGGTGAAGAAACTTTTCCTCATCACTGTCCTAACTGACCTACCCCGTATTCTCAGACTGTGCCCCCTGGTTCTGGACACACCCACCATTAGGAACATCCTTCCTGCATCTACCCTTTCCAGTCCTGGTTTTTATAGGTTTCCATGAGATCCCTCCTCATTCTTCTGAACTCCAGCGAATACCGATTCAATCTCTCCTCATACATCAGTCCTGCCATCTCAGGAATTAATCTGGTAAACCTTTGCTGCACTCCCTCTATACCTAGAACACCCTTCCTCAGATAAGGAGACTAAAACTACACACAATATTCCAGGTGTGGCCTCACCAAGGCCCTGTATAATTGCAGCAAGACATCCCTGCTCCTGTACTCCAATCCTCTCATGTTGAAGGCCAACATACCGTTGGCATTCTTTACCGGCTACTGCACCTGCATGCTTACTTTCAGTGACTGGTGTATGAGGACACCCAGGACTCGTTGCATTTTCCCCTCTCCTAATTTATGGCCATTCAGATGATAGCCTGCCTTCTTCTTTTTGCTACCAAAGTGGATGACCTCACATTTATCCAAATTATACTGCATCTGCCATTCATTTGCCCACTCACTCAACTTGTCCAAATCACACTGAAGGATCTCTGCATCCCCCTCACAGCTCACCCTCCCACCCAACTTGGTGTCATCTGCAAATTTGGGGATATGGCACTTTGTTCCCTATCTGAATCATTAATATATATTGTGAATTGTAGGGCGGCATGGTAGCACATTGGTTAGCACAGTTGCTTCATAGCTCCAGGGTCTCAGGTTCGATTCCCTGCTTGGGTCACTGTCTGTGCGGAGTCTGCACGTTCTCCCCGTGTCTGCGTGGGTTTCCTCCGGGTGCTCCGGTTTCCTCCCACAGTCCAAAGGTGTGCAGGTTAGGTGGATTGGCCATGATAAATTGCCCTTAGGTTTGATGGGGTTCCTGGGTTACGGGGATAGGGTGGAGGTGCGGGCTATAAGCTTTTGCAGTCAGTTTTTCTGTTCCTTGCAAGCTTTTGTACTCTATTTTCCCCTTCTCAATCAATCCCTTGGTCCTTCTTTGCTGAATTTAAATGGCTCCCAATTCTCAAAACTGCTGTTTTTCTTGACCAATTTATATGCTACTTCCTTGGATCAAATACTATCCCTAATTTTCCTTGTAAGCCATGGGAAATTCTCATTTTACTTTTGTGCCAGACAGGAGTAAATAATTGTTTCAGTTCCTCCTTGCGTGCTTTGAATGCTTGCCATTGCCTACCCACTGTCATCCCAAAGTAACATTTCCCAATCGATCATAGCCAGCTCATGCCTCATTTTATCGTAGTTTCCCTTGTTAAGATTCAGGACCCCAGTCTTAGACTCAATTACTTCACTCTCCATTTTGATGAAAAATTCCATCACATTATGGTCGCTCATCCCCAAGGCGTCACACACAACTAGATTGCCAATGATTCCATTCTCATTACACAGTCCCCAATTAAGGATGGCCTGTTCTCTAGTTGGCTCCTCAACATATTGATCCAGAAAACCATCCCGCATCCACTCCAGGAATTCGTCCTCCATGGTATTGTGGCTAATTTGATTTTCCCAATCGATATGCAGATTAAAATCACCCATAATTATAGTTGTTCCTTTATTACATGCGTCTCTAATTTTGTGTTTAATGCCATTTCCAGCAATATCTTTGCAGTTTGTGGGTCTATATATGTTGCCCACTTGCTGTTTCTCAGCTCTACCCATACAGGTTCCGCATTGTCGAAGCTAATATTCTCCCTCACTATTCCTCCTTGACCAGCAATGCAACCCCACCGCCTTTTCCTTTTTGTCTGACTTTCCTAAATACTGAGTACCCCTGGATATTCAGTTCCCATCCCTGGTCACTCTGTAGCCATGTCTCTGTCATCCTGACTATTTCATACCTGTTCACGTCTATTTGTGCAATTAGTTCATCCATTTTTTGTGAATACTCCGCGCGTTAAGTAACAAAGCCTTGAAACTTGTCTTTTTAACATTACTAGTCCCGTTCCCAATATTTTTCACTGTGGCCCTGTTTGAATCTGGCTCTTGGTTTATTTGCCTATCACTTTTATTATCCCCCTTTTCTGTTTTTTATTTTTGTCCTTATTTCTTCCTCCTCTGACTCCTTACATAGGTTCCCATCTCCCTGCCATATTAGTTTAAACCCTCCCCAACCACTATAGCAAATATTCCCCTGAGGACATCAGACCACGCCGAGACATCCTTGACCAGGGAGGCAACATTCCATCCTGGAGTCTCGTTTGCGAGCACAGAAACGCCGATCTATTCCCCTTACTATTGAATCCCCGATAACTGGCAAGATGGATACAAAACTGACTCGGTCATAGAAAGAAGTCTTAATAGACCAGGTTAAAGTCCACCATGTTTGTGAAGAAGGTTGTCAAAAAGGGGCTGGTTTAGCTCACTCAGCTAAATCGCTGGCTTTTAAAGCAGACCAAGCAGGCCAGCAGCATGGTTCAATTCCCGTACCAGCCTCCCCGGACAGGCGCCGGAATGTGGCGACTAGGGGCTTTTCACAGTAACTTAATTGAAGCCTACTTGTGACAATAAGCGATTCGAACCGAACCGAATCGAAAAGGTTGCCTTTATCAGGGCATTGAGTTTAAAAATTGGCAAGTCATGCTGCAGCAGTATAGAACCTAAGTTAGGCCGCACTTGGAGTATAGTGTTCAATTCTGGTCACCACACTACCAGAAGGATGTGGAGGCTTTGGAGAGGGTACAGAAAAGATTTACCAGGATGTTGCCTGGTATGGAGGGCATTAGCTAGGAGGAGATGTTGGAGAAACCCGGTTTGTTCTCACTGGAACGATGGAGGTTGAGGGGCGACTTGATAGAGGTCTACAAGATTATGAAGGGCATGGAAAGAGTGGATAGTCAGAAGCTTTCTCCCAGGGTGGAAGAGTCAAATACTAGAGGGCATAGGTTTAAGGTGTGAGAGCCAAGGTTTAAAGGAGATGTATGAGGCAAGTTTTTTTACACAGAGGGTGGTGGGAGCCTGGAACTCGCTGCTGGGGGAGGTAGTGGAAGCAGATACGATAG
Organism: Scyliorhinus canicula; assembly: GCF_902713615.1. Classification (NCBI taxonomy): domain Eukaryota; kingdom Metazoa; phylum Chordata; class Chondrichthyes; order Carcharhiniformes; family Scyliorhinidae; genus Scyliorhinus; species Scyliorhinus canicula. The sequence goes on along the minus strand of NC_052160.1, from coordinate 77,836,914 downwards.
TGACATTTAAGTGTCCCCGGAAGGGTCGGGGGGGGTTTAGTTCAGACGGGAAGCCTGGTCGGCGCAGCCTTGGAGGGCCGAAGGGCCTGTTCCTGTACTGAAATTTTCTTTGTTCTTTATTCTAACTATTGAGGGGAATGACCTCTCAGGTGAAAGCAGCAGCAGCCAAATGTCTTGTACCACGGTTGGCTCTGCTGCAGAGGGAAGGGATAAAAAGTGTGAGAATGCAGTAGTCTCCAGCTGCAGTTTCTGGAGGCTGCATACAAGCTGTTCCCAGACACTGGAAATGTTCCCGGCCTCCCAAATGAAGCAAGAGGAGCAAACCAAGGCTTGGAGATCTCCTTCCATGACTTACCCTTTAAATTAAATCTTTCAAAGATGCTTAATATCAGATTAAATCCAATTCTCCAGAGCCCTTCTTTCCTTGTCCTCGTAACTACCAATTATAGCCCTTGCAGATTATTTATTTTTACAAATTGTATAATCACTTATTGTCACAAATAGGCTTCAATGAAGTTACTGTGAAAAGCCCCTAGTCGCCACATTCTGGCACCTGTTCGGGGAGGCCGGTATGGGAATTGAACCCGCGCTGCTGGCCTTGTTTTGCTGTTTTGCACCTGGTTTATGAACCTCAAAACTGGTTTTCAAATCATAACCAACTACTTACCAATCAGCTCTCTCTTGTAGCCTCTCCTCCCAGTTCCATCTATCTCCCAGCTTCGAAAGCGTACTCACTCAGCCAACCAGCACTCACTCAGCCAACCAGCACTCAGTGCAGACAAGCCAGCACTAGAGACCTCTGCTTTTATAGGTTTCAAATTACAATGCTCTGGAACTGGTTTGAACCAGTTGCACAAAAAACCTGCCAGAGTTAACATTGAGTGCAACTCGGCTGATTCCTGTTTCAGGAAAGGTAATTCGTTGGATATGACATTCGTGCAAATAAAATGATTCCTTCCAATGATTGGAAGGGGGACAGGGGGTTGGGCTTGGTCTAGTGGCTGAGGCGTTCCAGGTCGTGGGTCACCCTTGAGCCAGCAGGTGAAGTATTTTCCATCTGTGAGGTCTACAAGCCATCTTTAAATATTGTGAAGACCCATAACAGGGGCAACCACAGCTGCCGCCTGTCTGTCCTACCAAACTCTCCTAGGACAGAGGCCTGCTGCGACTTCTCTATTGAAAGTAAATTTCACCCCTTTGACTGTGAGCAGCCTCTAGCTTCAAAGCTGAAGTCTATTTGAAATGAGGAATAAGCCTTGTTAGTTGTGAAAGCACTTCACGCTCCTGAACTCTCAGGAGCAACTGCAGGTCCAGAAAGCTTTGATGCCTGAACAGTATGCCTGAACTCTAGGAGCATCAGCACCATAGAGGTATCTGCCAACAATCAAACACTAAAGACTAGGGCTTCATTCACCACTGGGAATCCACTTGCAGCCAAAGGGTAAGTTTGTGGATGAGTGTTGTTGTGCTTTCCTTTACTCTGTCTTTTCTGTGGCTCTGTTCCAATTATGGCATTCAGTGAGTTTTCCCTTCATAAGAACATAAGAAGATAAGAACTAGGAGCAGGAGTAGGCCATCTGGCCCCTCGAGCCTGCTCCGCCATTCAATGAGATCATGGCTGATCTTTTGTGGACTCAGCTCCACTTTCCGGCCCGAACACCATAACCCTTAATCCCTTTATTCTTCAAAAAACTATCTATCTTTACCTTAAAAACATGTAATGAAGGAGCCTCAACTGCTTCACTGGGCAAGAATTTCCATAGATTCACAACCCTTTGGGTGAAGAAGTTCCTCCTAAACTCAGTCCTAAATCTACTTCCCCTTATTTTGAGGCTATGTCCCCTAGTTCTGCTTTCACCCGCCAGTGGAAACAACCTGCCCGCATCTATCCTATCCTTTTATGTCATCTATGTCTGAATGCTTAGAGTCGCCAGGTATCGAATGGTACCACCACAAGTTTCAACCAGCTATCGATCAAAGAGCCAAACACCAGTTAGTTAGTTCAAAGTCAAGGGTACTTTATTTATACACAATTAGTCATGCAACATAAACACTAATAGTTAACTACACCTATCAACTAAGATAACCTGTACTTAACTTGAACAGGGAGTGTTGCCGAAATGTCTGGGACTGTCCCGGTTGCTTGAGTACCAGTCCTTTGTTTTGGTGACGATGGGCCATCAAATGTTATTCGGCCCCATTAAAATGCTAATTGGACGGAGTTTTGATACCGTCTGGGACTTTTTGCTGACAAATATACATTTCAGGCTCTGAGCCTGCCTGAGTCTTGGCTTGTCCATTTTACCCGCCAGACTTTGTGAGTTTCTCTGTACCTAGTTTGAAGTGAACATCCCAGATGGCTACACTCCATCCTCTTGATCCTCAACGCTAAGCGTGAAGGATCACAATACTGGGTCTTCTTTGTTCTCTGAAATGCCGGGTACCCTTAACCAAGGACAGGTTCTACTCTACTCTATCCTATGGGTCCAAAAACAGTGACCAAATTTTCCCTAAACAACACGTCTAAGAATTTCTAGGGGGCCATTTAACATTCAGTAAAAATGGGAACCTCTAACGGTTTCTAACTAGACTGCACTCATGCTGCTATTTAACAATCAAAGAACCTATCTCACAATACAAAAAAAATCCGATAGCAGAATCACATTTCTTCCTGTCACTAATATTCACATACAGAGAAGTAACTTTATTAAAACAGCAACCACGGAATTTATTAAGGAGAAAGGTTCAGAAAGTGTGTGGGATTTGCTGGAGTCCGAGGAAGGGGCTCTAAATGTGTATGCTGGAGGGCGGGAGGTTCTCCTTCTCCATTTTCGCAACCTAATTGTCTGAATGACACTGTACAATATGGCTATCACTAGTAAGGCTTCCACTAGTCGGACAGTGAATACCACTTGACAAGGTTCTCACACCATGTGGGGGTATCGGTGGCTGGGTGTGTGTGTGGTGTAGTGTCCGGGCTGGGGGTGTTGTGTTGGGTGGTTGTGTTCGGGGCCTGTGTGGTGAGGGGGTAGAGGTGGGTAACGCGAGCATCTGGACTGTTCAAACGACGATCATGATGCCGATCATCAGGGTCGTCTTCATCTTATTCGGGCTTTCCTTTTCTGTCGAGTATCTTCGTATCTTCCTAGGGGAACAAGCATAGTATCTTTTATAATCATGTTGTTTAACATCTCGTTTGTCTGTTTCCTCCTAAACGTCAATTTCCCATTATAATCATCACCATATATGACTCCCTCATTTTATTTCAACAACCATTTGCGGAGACAAGACATCCAAAAAAAAAATTCTGTGTCACAGTGCGAGCACTCTCGCAGCCTGTGGTCGATGGGCTGAGTGGGCGGACAATTTCTCCGTCCTCTGCAGACTTGTTTTTCCAACCAAGTGTTTCTGACATGTAAATAGTATGTGGGGCATAGCAACTGAAGGGTTGACGGAAACGGCAAAACTTGTGGCAAAAAGCATTCTTTAAATGACAGGACGAGAAAAGAACAGCAAAAGAGTTTTGAAAACAAGAATCCGAATGGGGTGGTGCATATGGTGCAGGGCAAGAATGGGTGGGATCCCAGGGTAGGGCGGTGATCAGTGCCGTTGTTCCACTACCCGAGCTTGGCTGACCAAATGTATAGGGGGTCTCCAGGCAGGGTGGGGATAAGTGCCGTTACTCCACTGCCTGAGTCACCTTCCAAGAGCGGTAAAAATTTGTAACTATATTGGCTCCAGACAAACTTGTTTCACTAACTGTCATGTGGCGTCAGAAGAGTAATTATGACTAAGAATAAACTATCAAAAGTTTTAGTGAGATCGACACAAATAGTTGCCCAAATAACAAACATTCAACATTTAAAAATAACAAATTGAAGAAAGAAAAGCGGGCAGGCTCCATCAGAGTATAGGACACCATAAATCTCAATCGGTTCCTGACTCTCATCATCTGGACACCTCACGATTCCATTTCAAAAAGATTTGCAAAGGGGTTACCATGGTGGGAGTCAGACTCGGAATTGTCACCATCTCTCGGGTGCCAAACTCGTTCATGGAGTTTGCGTGCTAACGGGGCGTGCCGACGTTGGGTCCATTTCATCATTCCTGCCAGTGCTTCATGTTCCATAGGGAGGTTGCAAGGGGGCCGTTGCTATCGTCAGGTGGCGGGTCAGGTTCCGGTGTGAGAAAATAAATATTTTCAAAGAGGCTGAACGTATTGTGGTCGGGGTCCCTGGGCCTGTAGTGACTGGGGCCTGGTTCGTGGGATCCTTGTTCGGGTCTCTCAGTGGCTTCAGTAGTGCTGTCGCTAGCAGCCGAATCAAGTGTCAGGGTGAAATTTGATTCTGGGGGCGTGGTCAAGGTCGTCTCTGTGGATGTGCTACTGCTGCTGGGGGACGGGGAACTCGGGTTGTCAGTGGGCTGGTCCACATTGTATGCCGTCGCCAATGAGAGGTGGTGCGAGTGGCTGCACTGCGTTCCATAAACCTTAAGCTGATTTACATGGAATCATCCTGATTTTCTGTTTGGATACGTGATTTTATAAACTGAGGGGCTTACTTTGTCCGAGATTGAATATGGTCCTGCAAATTTAGGGGATAGGAATGAGTTGGGGTTGTATAAGGTGATCATTACTTGCTGTCCGACTGTATACTCTGCCGAATGTGAGTTTCTCTGTACTTACTCTGCTTTTGTTTAACGCGTAGTCGAACAGCTGCAGCGAGCTGTGCTTCTTTAATATTCTCCACCATGTGCTGGACTGCTTTCTCATGGGTCAGGGGGGTGACCCATGAGGGGGCAGTTGAATGTTCCTCCTGCCGAATGTGGGAGGAAAGGGTCACCTCGAGTGTCCCTGCTGACTACATCTGCGGGAAGTGCACCCAACTCCAACCCCCCGAGAACCGCGTTAGGGACCTGGAGCTGGATGAACTTTGGATCATTTGGGAGGCGGAGGGGGTTATTGAGAGGAGTTATAGGGAGGCAGTCACACGTCAGAAGAAGGTAGATGGGTTACCGTCAGGGGAGGGAGAGGGAACCGGCACGAGTAGTTGAGCACCTGAAGGGACTGAAGGCGGATGTGGCCATGCTCCAGGAGATACACCTGAGAGTGGTGGACCAGGTCCGGCTGAGAAAGGGATGGGTGGGCCAGGTATTCCACTCAGGGCTGGACGATAGTCAACACGGCTTTGTGAAGGTAGGTCATGCCTCACAAACCTTGTTGAGTTTTTTGAGAAGGTGACCAAACAGGATGATGAGGGTAAAGCGGTTGATGTGTATATGGATTTCAGTAAGTCGTTTGATAAGGTTCCCCACGGTAGGCTATTGCAGAAAATACGGAAGTATGGGATTGAAGGTGATTTAGCGGTTTGGATCAGTAATTGGCTAGCTGAAAGAAGACAGAGGGTGGTGGTTAATGGCAAATGTTCATCCTGGAGTTCAGTTACTAGTGGTGTACCGCAAGGATCTGTTTTGGGGCCACTGCTGTTTGTCATTTTTATCAATGACCTGGAAGAGGGTGTAGAAGGATGGGTTAGTAAATTTGCAGATGACACGAAGGTCGGTGGAGTTGTGGATAGTGCTGAAGGATGTTATAGGATACAGAGGGACATAGATAAGCTGCAGAGCTGGGCTGAGAGGTGGCAGATGGAGTTTAATGCAGATAAGTGTGAGGTGGTTCACTTTGGAAGGAGTAACAGGAATGCAGAATACTGGGCTAATGGCAAGATTCTTGGTAGTGTAGATGAACAGAGAGATCTTGGCATCCAGGTACATAAATCCCTGAAAGTTGCCACCCAGGTTAATAGGGCTGTTAAGAAGGTATATGGTGTGCTAGCCTTTCTCAGTAGGGGGATTGAGTTTCGGAGCCACGAGGTCATGCTGCAGCTGTACAAAACTCTGGTGCGGCCGCACCTGGAGTACTGCGTGCAGTTCTGGTTACCACATTATAGGAAGGATGTGGAGGCTTTGGAAAGGGTTCAGAGGAGATTTACTAGGATGTTGCCTGGTATGGAGGGAAGGTTTTATGAGGAAAGGCTCAGGGACTTGAGGTTGTTTTCGTTAGAGAGGAGAAGGCTGAGAGGTGACTTAATAGAGACATATAAGATAGTCAGAGGGTTAGATAGGGTGGACAGTGAGAGTCTTCTTCCTCGGATGGTGATGACCAACACGAGGGGACATAGCTTTAAATTGAGGGTTGGTAGATATAAGACAGATGTCAGAGACAGTTTCTTTACTCAGAGAGTAGTAGGGGTGTGGAACGCCCTGCCTGCAACAGTAGTCGACTCGCCAACTTTAAGGACTTTTCAGTGGTCACTGGATAGATATATGGATGAAAATGGAATAGTGTAGGTCAGATAGGCTTCAGATGGTTTCACAGGTCGGCGCAACATCGAGGGCCGAAGGGCCCGTACTGCGCTGTAATGTTCTATGTTCTATGTTCTAATTCGAAATAAGTATTCGGTACCCTTCATGGATCGTCCGGTCATGAGGGCGTGGGGGTTATATCCTGTTGAGCTTGACACTGTGTTCCTAATAAACATCAGTGCGAATGGGAGCACTGTGTCCCATGTTGTGTTGTGCTGCTGCACCATTTTCCTAAGTGTCGCCTTTAGCATCCAATTCATGTGCTCCACAATGCTGCGGACTGCGGTTGATAGGCAAAGTGGAACTTTTGTTTAATCCCAAATATCGTCATCGCATTTTTCATGACCCTTCCCTTAAAGGGGGTACCTTGGTCTGACTCAATACTACGGGGAGTCCCCACCTCGTAAAAATTTGCTCTGTTAAGATCTCCACTGTGGACTTGGCTGTGTTTGTTCTCGAGGGAAACGCTTCGACCCATTTCATAAATGTGTCTGTCACCACTAACACATACTTGTATCCATTTCTGCAGGGGGGGGGGAGGGGACCAATATAATCCAATTGAAGGTTTGTCCACGGGCCATTTACAGGGTGGGTGTGTCGTAGCTGGGCTTTTTACGCATGCCAAAACAACCCCATTGTTTTGAGCACAAATTAAACAGTTTTTGCCGTAATGGGACACGTCGGTTTTCAAATCAGGTCACCAGCAGAGGGGTCTGAGGTGGGCAAGGGTGCATTCAATCCCTTGGTGTCCATGTCCATCATGGAACTTACAAATGATCTCATTCCTCTCCTGGATGGGGACTACATAAATTCTATCTTTTAAAATGATTCCCTCATGGACCGTCAAAGATCAACTTTTCATAGGGAGCTGGAAAGTTCCCTTTTAAAATGTCTTTTAACGCTTTGTCTTCTTTCTGTGCCTGGGCTATGTCTTGGATGTTTGTCTGTGAGACCTGAACTGTGTGTACTCGGGCACTCTTGGAGCGGTTGCCAAAAGTGGCCATGTTGTGAGCCTGCCTTCGCTAGGGCGTCAGCTTTCACATTACCGAGTGGGGAGGAACGATGGTGACTTCTCACTTTGAAGATGCCGTATTCTCTGCCTTTAGCTGTCTGAAGGATATGTTTGAGCAGTGGGGCTGATGGTAGAGGTTGTCTGTCGGCGGAAATAAATCCTCTCGATTCCCACAGGGGTAGGAATTCTGTTAGGCTTTTGCAGACGTACAAACTGTTCGAATATACGTCTGCAGGGATCGGGAATGAATCGGGGTGCTGGACAATGTAAGTAATGGCCGCAAACTCGGCTGCCTGCGAACCTAAGTGTCCAGGCAATTTTAAAGCTATCTCTTCTAAAGCGCGTCCCTGCGCGTCCTCTAGATAAATACCACAGCCTGTTATCCATTTTCCCTCAAGGACTGTGGAGGAGCCATCCACGTTAACTCTCACTGCTTTGTCTGTGGGCTGGGGTCCGATACCTGTCTTTCTTGATATCGACTTGGGAACAAAGGGTCCTGTGCTGTGTGTTGGGGCTATGATCTCGCACTCATGTGGGGTTCCTGCATAATGCAAATTATCGGCCAGAAACGTGTGCGTTTTTGTCCGTTTTACAGTGATGTCGCGTGACTGTAGGAGTAGGATCCATCGCACTGCTTGAATGTGGCTCACTGTGCCGTCTTTTAGTCTTCCGTTCAATAAAAGCTGTGTCGGGATGTGCTTGGTCAAAATGGTTACTGGGTTGAGTCTGGTTATGTACGAGAAGTACTGTATCGCCCAGTAAAATGCTAACAGGTGCCTTTCGCAGGCTGAAAATCCTTGTTCCACCGGATCTAAGACTCGTGATGCATAGGCTATGGGTCCTAGACGATCGTGCCTTTCCTGCAGGAGTACGGCCAAAAGGGTTTGGTCTGTGGTCACTACCTCTATCGCGTACGGCGAGTGGGGAACTGGAGCTTGCAAAGCGGGGGCTGTGCTCAGGGTGCGTTTCAATGCATCCATGGCATCCGTGTACTGTGGAAGCCATTTCCATGGGCCTGTTTATTTAGTAGCTCGGAAAGTGGGGCTGCTTTTGTGGCAAATCTGTCTATATTGTTCCGACAATATCCAACCAGTCCTAAAAATGAACGGAGTGCTGTAACGTTTTGGGGCAAGGGCAAATTTACAATGGAATCAATGCGTTTGAGTTCTATTTGACGCTTCCCATGCGTGATGACCGTACCTAAATATGTGACTTTTTCCTGAAGGATTTGGGCTTGGGGTTAATTTTGCATCCAATCGTTGTTCTAATAATTCAGAAAGAAGCGAGATATGCTCTTCCTTGGTGTCAGTCTGTTGGAGCAAGTCGTCCACATACTGAACAAGGCATTCAGGGCGGGAAAATTGAGATAATCCGTTTGCCAATTGTCTGTGAAAAATGGAGGAGGAGTTGTGGAAGCCATGTGGAAAACACGTCCACGTGTACTGCTGTCCCTGGAAGTTAAACGCAAATTTATACTGGCATGCTTTGTCCAGTGGTATGGACCAAAAGCCATTACTGATATCTAATACCAAAAAAAATTTCGACTGGAGTCCCTGTCTCAACATGGTCTCAGGACTTGTGACAACGGTAGGGACTGCTGGGGAGTCACTTTGTTCAATTCTCTGTAGTCGACGGTCAGTCGCCATGATCCATCGGGTTTTCTTACTGGCCAAATCGGGGCATTATTTGTCGATGCAACGGGTCGAATCACGCCTCGATTCAATAAACTTTGAATTACCTTGGCTATCTCTCCCTTGGCTTGCTGATGGAAGCTATACTGTTTCTAGGGCTTGGGACCTGTAATGTTTACTACTCCTGGGATTTTGCCGCAGTCGTGCTTGTGCTGGGCAAATGCTGCCTTATGTCTTTTCAAGACCTCTCTAACCGCTTTGTCTGTGGTAATGGTTTGTGGATCAAACCAGTAGTCTCCTACTGAGCTAATTCTATGGGCATAATCTCCTACTGTGAGTGTGGCGGGGGCTCATGCTGCTCTAGCCATTTTCCATATGCATCGGTTGACTGGGTCGAATGAAAGGTTGTGTGTACCCATGAAATCGATGCCGAAGATGTGTTCTGCTGCCTGGGGCAAGTCGACTAAAACAACCAAATGTTTTGTCCTAATATTACCGAGCAGTACATCCACAGGGGCTGTGATGTGTCCCTGCTGGAGGTGACCGGTAGAGCCACTAAGGGTAATGGTATCCGTAGTGGGCCATATCTCTTTCTGGCACATGGTGGAGGGGTTTAACGTGGTTCGGGACCCCCCTGTGTCCCAAAGGAACTCTACAGGGTGTCTACAGGGTGTCCCCGGACTGTGCCTGCAACTACTGGTCTTCCGGACTTATCCCAAAGGGTATCGCAGACCCAAGTTGGGGAGCCCGAACATCGTCAATCGGTGCCACTCATGGCTGAATTATCTGGTCGGGCGCTAACGCTGTGAATGGATCGGGTATTGTTTCTGGGGGGGGGGGGTTTGAGTGCTGATTCCTTTGCTGCTTCGGGGGGGGGGAGGGGGGCATTGCATTCTTGGGCATAATGTCCTTCGTGTCCGCAATTATAGCATTCCTGTGTCTTGGGGTGTGACGCTGCACCTCTGCCTTCATTTACCCATGCAGGGTCTTGTGTGCCCTTACTGGATTCATTGTGGCGTCTACTCTCTCATGCTCTGTCTTTTTCTGTACAGACTGTTCCCAAGCTCTGGACAATCGTTTCAGAACCCACACTTCATTGTGTGGGGGGTCTGAGGGTTCGTAACTGGCGCATGCCTTCTGTCCTGCCTCTGTGGCATGGGCCACTAACGTACGGGTCCATTTGGCCGTACTGTCTGCTGATAAATGGGCGCGAGCTAACTCACCAAATACAGCAGTAAAATGAATCCAAAGGCATCCAGCTATTGGATGCTCTCCCTTTTTCTGCCTGCACTGGTTGAGTCCGTCTACAGGATCTCCTCTATTATATCCTATGGCGTCTAAAATGGCCGTTTTCATTTATTCGAGGCTACCTCCTCCTATATTTTGTGTGTCGGGAAGGGCTGAACTAACTGAGGGGTCTAAGCACATAACTATGAGCTTAACCTGTTCCGGCTCATCTAAACCATACATGAGGGTTTGTTGTTTCACTAACTCGAAAAAGTGGGTCTGATGTGGGGTGGAAAGTATCTATCTTTCTATCTTCTCGTGGGCATCTCGTAACTGGGTGATAGATAACGGGGTGGTGTACACAAAATCAGGTTGGCCTTCCGTGGTAACCCTGCGCTGCGTGGTAATGGGCTTCATTGGGTTGGGCGCTGCCTGTGCAGTCGGTGGTGCGGGTGCTTTTCTTTTCGCGTCCTGGGCGGCTCTATTTTGATTCTCGCTCTCGCTTATGTACCGTTGGGCCGTTTCACTGAGTTCCTGCCAATCGGGGCTGTCTACCTGGTCTAGCTGTGGGCCAAAGGTGTCTCTAAAACCATTTTGAACTGATAGCAGGGATTGCAATCTTGCAATTTGCTGCCTGCATTTGGCATGATCCACTGAACTCTGCCTCTGTTCCGAGGTGGAACTGTGGAGTGCTCGGAGGGCTGCTTTTAGATCATCGCACTGTTTCTTTAACTTCTGTACCTGATTCCCTGTCTCTCCTCTTACCATTACAGCACGTTGTGTGTCCTGGTAGGCCTTATCATATTGGATTTGGAAGCTGCTAAGGTGGGCGAGACAGGATTGATGTGCCCTCTTGACATCATCCATTTCCTTGTCCTTACATGCTCACTACTCCCGGAGCTTTCCATATAATCTCTCACTTTCACTTAAATCTCCCTCTCTACTTTTCTCCTGCTCCTCAAGCTGCTTGCGGAGCGTCCTCACGACCTCCTCTTTGCCTCGCAATTCTGCCAGACAGGACACAATTACCCATCGGCTTTGTACCGTAGTCAAACTCTTTTTATGGATCTCAGTCAGGCTGTCCCGCCAAGTCTGTCCTATGCTGCCAGGACTCTTCATTCACACAAAACTCAGACCAAAGACCATAGACCATCCTTTCCCCTTTAGGTATCTCCTAATTTCTTCTTCCCATACGGGACACTTCTGATCTGTTGGTCGCTGCGACCTTGGGCTCTTGTGGATGCATAAGACCTTCCATTGCCTTCATGGCCATTCCTACAAATACTTCTGACTCCCGGAAATTTGGAACAAGGGGAATAAAGCGGTGGTGCAAACGCGGGTACGGCTCAAGCTATTTTCCGGTTTACGCAACTCCCGAAAGTTTCACGCAACAAAATCTATCGCGGTTACCTTATATCCCTTTGTTAGTACGCATGCAAATTACACACTTCTGAATTCTGGAGGTTTGATCGATACTGGTTTCACTTGTGGTTTCTTTTACTTTGCCAATTTGGATTCTAATTCAAATGCTATTGTGGGTTCTCTCGGAGTGACACGGTAACTTCTGGATACCGTCAGATGTCGCCAATAACTTGTGCTTTTCTTTACTCTGTCTTTCTGTGGCTCTGTTCCAATTATGGCATTCAGTGAGTTTGCCCTTCCTTTTATGTCATCTATGTTTAGCTGTTTAGCACAGGGCTAAATCACTGGCTTTGAGAGCAGACTAAGGCAGGCTAGCAGCACGGTTCGATTCCCGTATCAGCCTCCCCGAACAGGCGCAGGTGACTGTGGCTTTTCACAGTAACTTCATTTGAAGCCTACTTGTGACAATAAGCGATTTTCATTTCATTTCATGTCCGAATACCACCACAAGTTTCAACTGGTTATCGATCAAAGAGCCAAACACCAGTTAGTAGTTCAAGGTCAAGGGTACTTTGTTTATTACACAATTAGTCATGCAACATAAACACTAATAGTTAACTACACCTATCAACTAAGACAACCTTGGGCACCCGGCTTAGGTCAGAAAACAGTGGCCGCTGTTCAATTCTGGATCTCTCGGGTTCGAAGGAGTAACTGCTGCTCAGCTGGGCTCATCCGTCTGGTAGCGAGCGTTAAACTTGGATTTGCTTCTGGTGTTGCTGCAATTGTCGATGGCCATGACCGGGGTACCGAGGCCAAGAGAGAGCGAACATATGGCAAACTCTTCTTCTTATACTCTGGGGTTTTTGCGCTCTTTTGGGCGGTCCTTCGATGAGGCGCCTTACTAATTGAGTGATCCCTGATCACTCCGTTCGATTCCTAACCAATAAGTGGGCGGGGATCTGGATGGCTGGATGTGTCCCAAGCGGTCACTGACCCCGTTGTTTGCATTTCCCTTGAACAGGGTGTGGCTCCGAAATGTCTGGGACTGTCCGGGTTGCTTGAGTACCAGTCCTTTGTTTGGTCAAGGTGGGTCATCAAAAGTTAATTGGCCCCATTAAAATGCTAATTGGACGGAGTTTTCGATACCGTCTAGGACTTTTTGCTGACAAAAAGGGGCAGCAGGGTAGCATGGTGGTTAGCATACATGCTTCACAGCTCCAGGGTCCCAGGTTCGATTCCCGGCTGGGTCACTGTCTGTGTGGAGTCTGCACGTCCTCCCCCTGTGTGCGTGGGTTTCCTCCGGGTGCTCCGGTTTCCTCCCACAGTCCAAAGATGTGCGGGTTAGGTGGATTGGCCATGCTAAATTGCCCGTAGTGTCCTAATAAAAGTAAGGTTAAGGGGGGGGTTGTTGGGTTACGGGTATAGGGTGGATACGTGTGTTTGAGTAGGGTGATCATGGCTCGGCACAACATTGAGGGCCGAAGGGCCTGTTCTGTGCTGTACTGTTCTATGTTCTATGTTCTAATATGCATTTCAGGCGCTGAGCCTGCCTGAGTCTTGGCTTGTCCATTTTACCCGCCAGACTTTGAGAGTTTCTCTGTACCTAGTTTGAAGTGGCCGTCCCAGATATCTACAGGTGATCAAATAATATGAAAACGAAGTATAAGCAGACATGTTGAATTACTGATACATAGGTATATCAGTTGGGGCAGCAGGGTAGCATGGTGGTTAGCATAAATGCTTCACAGCTCCAGGGTCCCAGGTTCAATTCCCAGCTGGGTCACTGTCTGTGTGGAGTCTGCACGTCCTCCCCGTGTGTGCGGGGTTTCCTCCGGGTGCTCCGGTTTCCTCCCACAGTCTAAAGATGTGCGGGTTAGGTGGATTGGCCATGCTAATTGCCCGTAGTGTCCTAATAAAAGTAAGGTTAAGGGGGGGGTTGTTGGGTTACGGGTATAGGGTGTATACGTGGGTTTGAGTAGGGTGATCATGGCTCGGCACAACATTGAGGGCCGAAGGGCCTGTTCTGTGCTGTACTGTTCTATGTTCTATGTTCTATGACAGCGTGAACACAGGCACGCACATGTACACACAGGGAGTTTAGAAGGATGAGATGGGATCTTATTGAAACTTACAGGATACTGCGAGGCCTGGATGGAGTGGATGTGGAGAGGATGTTTTCACTTGTAGGAAAAACTAGAAGCAGAGGACACAATCTCAGACTAAAGGGACGATCCTTTAAAACAGAGATGAGGAGGAATTTCTTCAGCCAGAGGGTGATGAATCTGTGGAACTCTGCCGCAGAAGGCTGTGGAGGCCAAATCACTGAGTGTCTTTAAGACAGAGATAGATAGGTTAATAATGGGATCAGGGGTTATGGGGGAAGGCAGGAGAATGGGGATGTGAAAAATATCAGCCATGATTGAATGGCGGGGCAGACGCGATGTCTTGTGGTCTTATAGGTAAAGTTTTAGCAAGGCGTCAGCACACACACACTACAGTACACAGGCTTTTGAGTGGAACATGTAGAGTGGATAATGGGTTAGTGGTGGGTTTGATCAATGCCACTCCCCCAGTAACACTTCCTTCATTGTTTTTTTATTTCCCTCTTCCCCTCCCCTTGTCATTCCACTCTTTTCCTCTGTATCCCTGCCTCTTTCCCCAACTCTTTGTCCTCCCCTCTCTCATCCCCACCTTTCCCTGTCTCTTCACTTACTCCCCACTGTCTCCCCACTCTTACCCACTGTCTCTACCCCTCTACCTCCCCCTCCCTCCTATCACGTTCCATGCTCTCACTCCGCCTTTCCCTCCCCCCCCTTACTCTCCTGATCTCTCTCCTGTGGCCCCCTCACTCTCACCTTCTCTATTTCCTCTCTCTGGTTCCAACTGTCCTTCTACCTCTCCCCTCTCTCACCCCTTCACCCTCCCCATCTCTCCGCTGCCTCCTCCGCATTTCACTCTCTTCTCTCTCCCTCTTTTCCTCCCTCTTTCACTCCATCAACCCCCAACCCCATCTCCCCATCTCTGTCTTATTTTCCTTCTGTCCTCCTCCCTTCACCTGTTGCCCTCCTCCTTTCTGTCCCTGCCTTTTGCCCTCCTTCCTCCTTTCCCTTCTCTTGTTCCACTCTCTCTCCCCCCTCCCTTTTCCCTTCCCTCCCTGTCCCTCCTCTCTCTCCCATTTTATGACACAGATATTGTTGCTGATGAATGGCAAGCACCTTGTGCCCATTCAGGCCATGGTCGTCACTGTGCCCTCAATGGCACCGAGTGCAGGTCAGGCTGGCCTGGGCCCACAGTGGCATAACTCACTTCGATAACTTTGGCTTTGCAATGTTAACGTGTATCAGTGCATCACCATGGAGGGCTGGACCGATGTCTTATACTGGGTAAGTAACAACCAGCAAGAAATTGTCAGTGCCCAACAGTGCCCACTCGGGGGAGGCAGTGGCGTAGTGGTATTGTCACTGGACTAGTAATCAGAGTCATGCTCTGGGGATTTGGGTTTGAATCCCAGCATAGCTGATTGGAAAATTTGAATTCAATAAATATCTGTAATTAAAAGTCTAAAGGGGACCATGAAAACATTGCTGATTGTTTCGGGGCAGCACGGTAGCATGGGGCAGCAGGGTAGCATGGTGGTTAGCATAAATGCTTCACAGCTCCAGGGTCCCAGGTTCGATTCCCGGCTGGGTCACTGTCTGTGTGGAGTCTGCACGTCCTCCCCGTGTGTGCGTGGGTTTCCTCTGGGTGCTCCGGTTTCCTCCCACAGTCCAAAGATGTGCAGGTTAGGTGGATTGGCCATGCTAAATTGCCCGTAGTGTCCTAAATAAGTAAGGTTAAGGGGGGGTTGTTGGGTTACGGGTATAGGGTGGATACGTGGGTTTGAGTAGGGTGATCATTGCTCGACACAACATCGAGGGCCGAAGGGCCTGTTCTGTGCTGTACTGTTCTATGTTCTATTCAGCGCATTGCTGTCTTGGTGTGACCATGCCTCATTGCAGAGCTCCACCTCAAACCTTACCACTTCAGGCTGGCACAACTCCCTCACAGATTGATCTAGTACTCCAGGGCATGACTTGACTGTCCGACATAGATGCCAACAAACATACAAATTAGGTGCAGGAGGAGGACATTTAGCCTCTCAAGCCTACTCCACTATTGATGAGATTATGGCTGATTTGATTGTGGCCTCAACTCCACTGTCCTGTCTGCCCCCAATAACCTTCGACTCCCTTGTCAATCAAGAATGTAACTCCAGGTTTAACAACATTCTATCACCCAGCCTCCACTGCTCTCTGGGGAAAAGAGTTCCACAGACTAATGACCTGATGAGACAAAACAAAATTCTCTTCATCTCGGTCTTAAACGGGAGGCCATTTATTTTTAAACTTGTGTCCCCTAGTTCCAGTCTCTCCTACAAAGGGAAAACCCTTTCAGAATCCATCCTGTCAAATCCCCTCATCTGGTACATTTCAATAAGTTCACCTCTCATTCTTCTAAACTCCATGAATACAGGCCCAACTTATCCAAACTATCAACATAAGTTAAACCCCTCCATTCCAGGAATCAGTCGAGTGAATCTTCTCTAAACTGTTTCTAATAAAATTATGCCATTTCTTAAATAAGGAGACCAAAACTGCACACAGTATTCTAAATGTGGCTCACCAACTGGAGCAATACACCATTCTTTTACACCATTCCCTTTTGACTAAATGATACATTCCATTTGCCTTCCGAATAACTTGCTGTACCTGCACACTAACTTTTTGTCTTCATGTACTAGGACACCTAGATCCTTCTGTACCACAAAGTTCCCCGATCTCTGTTCACTTACATGTGTTTTAATTGAGGGGTGGTAGATATAGGACAGATGTCAGAGGCAGTTTCTTTATCAGAGAGTGTAGGGGTGTGGAACGCCCTGCCTGCAACAGTAGTAGACTCGCCAAATTTAAGGGCATTTAAGTGGTCACTGGATATGACATATGGATGAAAATGGAATAGTGTAGGTCAGATAGGCTTCAGATGGTTTCAAGGTCGGCGCAACTTCGAGGGCCGAAGGGCCGTACTGCGCTGTAATGTTCTGTGTTCTATGTTCTATGTTGCTTTTCAATCTTGTTGCCCACGTGGACACGTTCACATTTCTCACATTAAACCCATCTGCCAGTTTTTCACTCTACTCAATTACTCCATGCACCTTAGCAGTCTCCTTGGCCGCGATTCTCTACCCCGACTCCCCCCCCAACGATGTGTTTCACGATGGGGGGGGGGGGGAGGTAGTCCACCATTGGCCGGTAAGCAAGATTTTCTGCTCCTGCTGTTATCATTGGGATTTCCCATTGAATCCACCCCACACCACCAGGAAACACACGGCGAGGGTGTGCCGTCAGCAGGACCGGAATATTCCGCCGGTGTGAACACACGGAAGATCTCGGCCCCTTGGATCGTCTTTACAACTTAGGCTCCTACCTATCTTTGTGTCATCAGCAAACTTAGCAACTGTATATTCAGGTCCCATCTTCCAAGTCATTGATATAAATTGTAAATAGGTTGAGGTCCCAACACTGATCCCTATGCACTTTTAGTTATCTCCAGCCAACTCTGATGTGCAGGTTAAGTGGGCTTGTGGGGGTTACAACAATGGGACGGGGGGAGATGGCCCAAGTAGGGTGCTCTTTCAGAGAGTTGGTTGCAGACTTGATATCCCAAATGGCCTCCTTATGCACTGTAGGATTCTAAGATTCAATGAACTCAAAAAGTGGACTCTTTATTCCCTTTCTTGCTTCCTCTCAGCTAATCAATCCTCTATACATGCACATTTGTCACCCCCTAAACCATGAACTTCTTTGTCAGTAACCTTTAATGTGTCACGTTCTCAACTGCCTTTGGCATTTCACATATAATGCTTCCCCTTTAAATGAATGCTTGTTGCTTCCTCAAAGAACCCCCAACAATACCGTGCTACCATGGGCAGCACGGTAGCATGAAATGAAATGAAATCGCCTTATTGTCACAAGAAGGCTTCAAATGAAGTTACTGTGAAAAGCCCCTAGTCGCCTCATTCGACGGCGCCTGTTCTGGGAGGCTGTTACAGGAATCGAACCATGCTGCTGGCTTCCTTGGTCTGATTTCAAAGCCAATGATTTAGCCCAAGTGAGCGATATAGCCCCTTAGCATGGTGGTTAGCACAATTGCTTCACAGCTCCAGGGTCCCAGGTTCGATTCCCGGCTGGTTCACTGTCTGTGCGGAGTCTGCACATTCTCCCCGTGTGTGCGTGGGTTTCCTCCGGGTGCCCCGGTTCCTCCCACAGTCCAAAGACTTGCAGGTTAGGTGAATTGGCCATGCTAAATTGCCCTTAGTGTTCGAAATTGCCCTTTGTGTTGGGTGAGGTACTGGGTTATGGGGATAGGTTGGAGATGTGGGCTTGGGTAGGGTGCTCTTTCAAAAGAGCTGTTGCAGACTCGATGGGCCTCCTTCTGCACTGTAAATTCTATAATTTGTCAAACACAATTTTTGTTTCACAAAACCATGCTTACCTGATTGCATTGCGATTTTCTCAGTGCCCTGCTATAACCTCCTCGATAATATAGATTCTAGCATTTTTTCCTATTGAACATAGAACATAGAACAGTACAGCACAGAACAGGCCCTTCGGCCCTCAATGTTGTGCCGAGCCATGATCACCCTACTCAAACCCACGTATCCACCCTATACCCGTAACCCAACAACCCCCGCCTTAACCTTACTTTTTATTAGGACACTACGGGCAATTTAGCATGGCCAATCCACCTAAACCCGCACATCTTTGGACTGTGGGAGGAAACCGGAGCACCGGCACTATGACAGATGCTAAGCTAATTGGCCTGTTATTTCCTGCTTTCTGTCTCCCCCCCTCCCCTTTCTTGAATGGAGGAATCACATTCGCTCTATTTTTCCAATCTGATGGGACCTATCCAGAAACTAGTGGATTTTCAAAAATTACAATTAATGCATCCACTATCTCAAGAACAAAGAACAAGAAAATTAAGCACAGGAACAGGCCCTTCGGCCCTCCCAGCCTGTGCCGATCCAGATCCTTTATCATAGAATTTACAGTGCAGAAGGAGGCCATTCGGCCCATCAAGTCTGCACCGGCTCTTGGAAAGACCACTCTACCCAAGGTCAACACCTCCACATTCTCCCCATAACCCAGTAACCCCACCCAACACTAAGGGCAATTTTGGACACTAAAGGCAATTATATCATGGCCAATCCACCTAACCTGGACATCTTTGGACTGGGGAGGAAACCGGAGCACCCGGAAGTAGAAACCACGCACACACGGGGAGGACGTGCAGACTCCACACAGACAGTGACCCAAGCCGGAATCGAACCTGGGATCCTGGAGCTGTGAAGCAATTGTGCTATCCACACGGCTACCGTGCTGCCAATTTATCTAAACCTGTGCCTATTTTCCAAGGTCTACTTCTCTCTGTTCCCCACCGTTCATATATCTGTCCAGATGCATCTTAAATGATGCTATCGTGCCCACCTCTACCACCTCCGCTGGCAAAGAATCCAGGCATCCACACCCTCTGTGTAAAAAACTTTCCACGCACATCTCCCTTAACTTTTCCCCTCTCACCTTGAAATCGTGACCCCTTGTAATTGGACACCCCCACTCTTGGAAAAGCTTGTTGCTATCCACCCTGTCCATACCTCTCATAATTTTGTAGAACTTCAATCATGGTTTCCCCCTCAACCTCCGTCTTCTCCAATGAAAACAATCCTAATCTACTCAACCTTTCTTCATAGCTAGCACCCTCCATACCAGGCAACATCCTGGTGATGAGGTCTCTGCACAATCTCTAAAACATCCACATCATTCTGGTATGTGGCGACCAGAACTGCACGTAGTATTCCAAATGTGGCATAACAAAGTCCGATACAACTGTAACATTACCTGCTGACTCTTGTATCTCAATACATTGTCCGATGAAAACAAGCATGCTGTATGCCTTCTTGACCGCTCTATCGACCTGCGTTGCCACCTTTAGGGTACAATGGACCTGAACTCCCAGATCTCTCTGTACATCAATTTTCCCCAGGACTCTTCCATTGATCATATAGTCTGCTCTTGACTTAGATCTTCCAAAATGCATCACCTCGCATTTGCCTGGATTGAACTCCATGTGCCATTTCTCTGCCCAACTCTCCAATCTATCTATATTTTGCTGTATTCTCTGACAGTCCGCCTCGCTATCTGCAACTCCACCAATCTTAGTATCATCTGCAACTTGCTAATCAGACCACTATTACCTTCGTCCAGATCATTTATGTATATCAGAAACAACAGTGGTCCGAGCACGGATCCCTGTGGAACACCACTAGTCACCTTTCTCCCATTTTGAGACACTCCCTTCCACCACTACTCTCTGTCTCCTGTTGACCAGCCAGTTCTTTATCCATCTACCTAGTACACACTGAACCCCATGCAACTTCACTTTTTCCATCAACCTGCCATGGGAAACCTTTATCAAATGCTTTACTGAAGGCCATGCATATGACATCTACAGCCCTTTCCTCATCAATTTAACTTTTTCACTTCCTCAAAGAATTCTATTAGGTTTGTAAGACTTGACCTTCCCTGCCCAAAACCATGTTGCCTTTCACTGATAAGTCTATTTCTTCCAAATGTGAATAGATCCTATCTCTCAGTATCTTCTCCAGGCAGTTTGCCTACCACTGACGTCAAGCTCACAGGTCTATAATTCCCTGGATTATCCCTGCTACCCTTCTTAAACAGAGGGACAACATTAGCAATTCTCCAGTCCTCCGGGACCCCACGGATGCTGGAAAGATATCTGTTAAGGCCCCAGCTATTTCGTCCCTCGCTTCCCTCAGTAACCTGGGATAGATCCCATCCGGTCCTGGGGACTTGTCCACCTTAATGCCTTTTAGAATACCCAAACCTCCCCCTTCCTTATGCCGACATGACCTAGAGTATTTAAACATCCATCCCTAGCCTCAATATCCATCATGTCCCTCTCCTTGGTGAATACCGATGCAAAGTACTCATTAAGAAGGTCACTCATTTCCTCTGACTCCACGCATAAATTCCCTCTTTTGTCTTGTGAGTGGGCCAATCCTTTCTCTAGTTACCCTCTTGCTCCTTATACACGAATAAAGGCTTTGGGATTTTCCTTAACCCCGTTAGCCAAAGATACTTCATGACCCCTTTTAGCCCTCTTTATTGCGTGTTTGAGATTTGTCCTACTTTCCGATATTCCTCCAAGCTTCATTAGTTTTGAGTCGCCTCGATCTTATGTATGCTTCCTTTTTTCATCTTAGCTAGTCTCACAATTCCACCCGTCATCCATGGTTCCCTAATCTTGCCATTTCTATCTCTCATTTTCACAGGAATATGTCTGTCCTGCACTCTAATCAACATTTCCTTAAAAAGATTCCCACCATTTCAAATGTGGATTTACCCTTAAACAGCTGTTCCCAATCCACATTCCCGAGCTCCTGCCGGAATTTTGTTATAGTTGGCCTTTCCCCAATTTAGCACTCTTCCTTTAGGACCACTCTCGTCTTTGTCCATGAGTATTCTAAAACTTATGGAATTGTGATCGCTGTTCCCCAAGTAATTGCCGACTGAAACGTCAACCACCTGGCCGGGATCATTCCCCAATACCAGGTCAGTATGGCCCCTTCCCGAGTTGGACTATTTACATACTGCTCTAAAAAACTCTTCTGGATGCTCCTTACAAACTCTGCTCCATCTACGCCTCCAACACTACACGAATGCCATTCAATGTTGGGGAAGTTAAATCTCCCATCACAACCACCCTATTGCTCCTACATTGTTCTATAATCTGTCTCTATATTTGTACCTCTACTTCACGCTCGCTCTTGGGAGGCCTATAGTAAAGTCCCAACAATGTTACTGCACCCTTCCTCTTTCTTAGCTCCACCCATATTGCCTCAGTGCTCGAATCCTCCATCGTGCCATCGTTAATCACGATGTGGAGATGCCGGCGTTGGACTGGGGTGAGCACAGTAAGAAGTCTTACAACACCAGGTTAAAGTCCAACAGGTTTGTTTCAAACACGAGCTTTCGGAGCACGGCTCCTTCTTCATTCACCTGAAGAAGGAGCCGTGCTCCGAAAGCTCGTGTTTGAAACAAACCTGTTGGACTTTAACCTGGTGTTGTAAGACTTCTTACCATCGTTAATCACAGCTGTGATATAATCTCTGACCAGCAATGCACTCCTCCACCCCTTTTACTTCCCTCTCTATCCCTCCTGAAGCATCTATACCCTGGGATATTTAGTTGCCAGTCTTGCCCATCCCTCAACCAAGTCTCAGTAATACCAATAACATCATATTCCCAGGTACTAATCCAAGTCCTAAATTCATCTGCCTTACCTGCTACACTTCTCGCATTAAAACAAATGCACCTCAGACCACCTGTCCCTTTACGACCATCATCTCTTCCCTGTCTACTCTTCCCCTTAGTCACATTGAGTTTATTATCCAGTACCTTACTGGCTTTTGTTGCTGCTTCTTTACTGACCTCTAACTTCCCAATCTGGTTCCCAACCCCCTGCCACATTAGTTTAAAACCTCCCCAGCAGTGTTAGCAAAAGCACCCCTGAGGACATTGGTTCCAGTCCTGCCCAGGTGTAGACCATCTGATTTGTAATGGTCCCACCACCCCCATAACCGGTTCCAATGTCCCAAAAATCTGAACCCCTCCCTCCTGCACCATCTCTCAAGCCACGTATTCATTCTGACTATTCTTAAATTTCTACTCTGACTATTTTGTGGCACTGGTAGCAATCCTGAGATTACTACCTTTGAGGTCCTCAGTTTATTTAAGACCCTAGGATGAAGTCCATAATGTCCTGGGGACTTGTCAGCCTATAATTTTAATAATTTTCTCAGTACCCTTCCCCTGTTGATTATTGTAATATCCCGCCAGGGACTTAAGGAATGGGAATGATAATCTTCCCTGTGGCCCTCGCAGAGTACAAGCTCCCTTGCTGAGGACATTAACCATTGTACAAAGTTGGACAGTAAGGTATCAACCATAGAAGGAACCGGTAGGGATTACTGGGTAGTGTATATCCAGTTTCAGTGAATAAATTGGACTTCCCATGTCCTTTAAAAAATTATATTGTTTAATGTTCCCTCTTTGCCTTTTACTCTTGATTCACAATTATTTTTGAGACGTTATTTGTATCTTCTACAGTGAAGACAGAGAAAGAATATCTGTTCAATGCATTTTTCATTCCCTATTATTACCTCCCCAGACTCTCTCTCTGGAGGACCAACGCTCACTTTAGTTTTTCCCTTTCTCATTACTTGTAGAGGTTAATTTAAATGTTTAGCTGCAACCTACCCCCACTGCCCCTCTCCCAAATGTTCCCTCCCCTAAAGGCTCTGCCTGACTGCCAGTTCATCAGCTCAATCTCTCGCTAACTTATCTATTTAACAGCTCTGCCCTCAGCTAACTACCAGTACACCATCCTAACTCTCATCTAACTATCAGTTCATCAGTCCAACCCTTGGCTAACTATTGGTTCATCAGTTCAACTGCTGGCTTGGTTCTGTCAAACATCCCGATCATGCCTCTCCGTCCATTAGCTCACATCGCTCAGTTTACACTTTCAGCCAGTTAACCCTCTTATTTCTTCAATTACAGGTCAATGATGCCATTGGAAACGAATGGCCTTGGATCTACTTCGTCAGCCTCATCCTGCTGGGCTCATTCTTTGTGCTCAATCTCGTACTAGGTGTCTTGAGTGGGTTAGTATGGAGCCAAAGATCCAGCCCTATTGCAACTGATTTGGCCCATAAAATCAATGCTAAAATTAGACTCTGCTTCAACTACCCAGCCAACTCCCTTCCCCTCACTGCCAGTACCCATTAATATGCACCTAGTTGGCAAGCACAGTGGCGCAGTGGTTAGCATTGCTGCCTCACGGCGCCAAGGTTCCAGGTTAGATCCCAGCTCTGGATCACTGTTCGTGTGGAGTTTGCACATTCTCCCCGTGGTTGCCTGGGTTTCACCCCACAACCCAAAGATGTGCAGGATAGGTGGATTGGCCACACTAAATTGCCGCTTAATTGGAAAAAATGAATTGGGTAATCTACAATTATTTAAAAAAATAAGCCACCTAGTCGAACGTCAGTCCCCCCTCACTCCCTACACCCTTTAATATCTACCTAGTCTAACCTCAGTCCCCCCTCACTCCCCACAACCTTTAATATCTCACCTAGTCTAACCTCAGTCCCCCCTCAGCTCCCCACCACCCTTTAATATCCCACCTCGTCTCACCTCAGTCCCCCCTCACTCCCCACACCCTATAATATCCCACCCAGTCTAACTCCATCTCCCCTTTCACTTCCCGCATCCTTTAATATCCCACCCATTCTAATCCCACTCTCCCCTTCCTCCCTGTATCCTTTAAAATTGTATCAGTCGCTCACTCCTCACAATCTTTAATTATCCCATTCAGTCTTATCCCACTTTCCCTCTCACTCCCCACACCCTTTAATATCGTACCCAGTCTAATCCCACTCTGTCCCTCACTCCCTGCAACCTTTAATATCCCATCCAGTCTTATCCCACATCCCCCCTCACTTCGCACTCCCTTTAATACTCCACCCAAGCGCACGGTAGCACAATGGTTAGCACTATTGCTTCACAGCGCCAGGGCCCTGGGTTCGATTCCTGCTTGGATCACTGTCTGTGCAAAGTCTGGACATTCTCCCCGTGTCTGTGTGAGTTTCCTCCAGTTTTCTTTCCACAGATCCCAAAAGACATGTTTGTGAACTCTCCCTCTCTACCCGAACAGGCGGCAGATTGTGGCAACTAGGGGTTTTCACAGTAACCTCATTGCAGTGTTGATGTAAGCCTACTTGTGACACTAATAAAGATTATTATCTAATTTCACTTTTCTCTTCACTCCCCCACATCCTTTAATATCCCACCCAGTCCAATTCCATTCTCCCTGCCCTCCATCTCACACCCTTTAATAGCTCAGCCATTGTAATTCCACCCTGCAGCTCACTTCCTGCACCGTTTAATATCCAAACCAGTCTAATGCCACTGTCCACATCACTCCCCATACTCTTTAATACCCTACCCAGTCAAATCCCACTTTCCCCCTCCTTGCATCCATTAATTTCCCAACCAATCTAAGCCCACTCCACCCTCAGAATCACAGAATTGTTACAGTGCAGAAAGAGGCCATTTGTCTGCACCAGCTCTTCAAACAAGCCAATGTCTTAGTGCAATTCCTCTGAATTTTCACCGTAATCCCCCTGCATACCTTTTCTATTCAAACAATCATATAATGCCCACCTGAATACCTCGATTGAACCTGCCTCCACCACACTTCCAGACAGTGCATTCCAGACCCTAACCACTCGCTGTGTGAAAAAGTTTTTTCTCACATCACATTTGCTTCTTTTGTAAATGGGATAAGACCATAAGACATAGGAGCAGAATTAGGCCACTTGGCCCATCGAGTCTGCTTCGCCATTCAATCATGGCTGATATTTTCTCATCCCCATTCTCCTCCTTTCTCCCCATAACCACTGATCCCCTTGTTAATCAAGAACCTATGTCTTAAAGACACTCAGTGAATTGGCCTCCACAGCCTTCTGCGGCAAAGAGTTCCACAGATTCACCACCCTCTGGCTGAAATAATTCCTCCTGTTTTAAAGGATCGTCCCATTAATCTGAGATGGTGTCCTCTGGTTCTAGTTTTTCCGACAAGTGGAAACATCCTCTCCACGTCCACTCTATCCAGGCCTCGCAGTATCTTGTACTTCAAAACCCTCATCCTTCTAAACTCTAACGAGTACAGACCAGAGTCCTCAAATGTTCCTCATACGACAAGTTCTTCATTCCAGGGATCATTCTTGTGAACCTCGTCTGGACCTTTCCAAGGCCTTCCATCCTTCCTTAGATATGCTCACAATACTCCAAATGGGGTTTGACCAGAACCGTATACAGCCTCAGAAGTACCTTCCTGGTCTTGTATTCTAGTCCTCTTAACATGAATGCCAACATTGCATTTGCCTTCTTAACTGCTGACTGAACCTGCACATTAACCTTAAGAGAATCATGAACAAGGACTCCCAAGTCCCTTTGTGCTTCTGCTTTCTGAAGCATTTTCACCATTTAGAAAATAGTCATGCCTAGATTCCTCCTTCCAAAGTGCATAACCTCAGAATTTTCACATTGTATTTCATTTGCCACTTCATTGCCCAATCTCCTAGCTTGTCCAAGTCCTTCTGCAACCCCCTTGCTTCCTCAATACTACCTGTCCCTCTACAGATCCTTGTATCATCTGCAAACTTAGCAACAGTGCCTTCTGTACCTTCTTCCAGATCATTAATGTATATTGTGAAAAGTTGTGGTCCCAGCACAGACCCCTGAGGCACACGACTAGTCACCGGCTGCCACCCTGAAAAAGACACCTTTATCCCCACTCTTTGCTTTCTGCCAGTCAGCTAATCTTCTATCCGTGCCAGAATCTTACCCTTAACACCATGGGCTTTTAACTTATTTAACAGTCGGCGCAGACACGAGCCCGGCCATTCTCCAGCCGTCTTTGGCGTGGGAGCCGGTCACGGAATTTGTGATTTCTGGATTTGTGATGCATAAGCACTGCCGCCAGCCAATTATCCAGATACTTCTGATACAGATGACCAAACTTGTGACTTTCAAGGTTTGTGACAGTGAAAGCAGCAGCACTGAAATGGACTGTCAATTCAATTACTCATACAACAGTTGAGGAACTTGGGTTACTGTCGACCTACCCATGAAATATTTCAAATTTGTGTCACCTTGAAGGAAAGCCCTCCAATGTGCAATACCATTAGTGACTGATCATGAACCGCATGATGGATAACACTCTGAGGAACATGATGGTACGATTGAACTGCTGTAATAAAGCTTCAGGAATAAAAAAAAAACAAAAAAAAATAAAAAAATACTTATTTAACAGTCTCCGATACGGCATTGGAAATATAATAAATCACATCCACTGATTCTCCGTTGTCTAACTTGCTTGTTACCTCCTCAAAGAACTCTAACAGATTTGTTAGACACGACCTCCCTTTGACAAAGCCGTGCTGACTCAGTCCTATTTTACCATGCACTTCCAAGAGCTTCGCGATCTCACCTTTAATAACAGACCCTAAAATCTTACCAATGACCGAAGTCAGGCAAACCGGCCTATAATTTCCCGTCTTCTGCCTCCCACCTTCCAGTTCTCTGGGACCCTTCCTGCATCCAATGATTCCTGAAAGATCATCACTAATGGGTCCACAATTTCTGAGCTATCTCTTTTAAGAGCAAAGAACAAAGAAAATTACAGCACAGGAACAGGCCCTTCGGCCCTCCCAGCCTACGCCGATCCAGATCCTTTATCTAAACCTGTTGCCTATTTTCCAAGGTCTACTTCTCTCTGTTCCCCCACCCGTTCATATCTCTGTCCAGATGCATCTTAAATGATGCTATCGTGCCCACCTCTACCACCTCCGCTGGCAAAGCATTCCAGGCACCCACCAACCTCTGCGTAAAAAACTTTCCACGCACATCTCCCTTAAACTTTTCCCCTCTCACCTTGAAATCGTGACCCTTGTAATTGACACCCCCACTCTTGGAAAAAGCTTGTTGCTATCCACCCTGTCCATACCTCTCATAATTTTGTAGACCTCAATCAGGTCTCTCCTCAACCTCCGTCTTTCCAATGAATACAATCCTAATCTCCTCAACCTTTCTTCATAGCTAGCACCCTCCATACCAGGCAACATCCTGGTGAACCTCCTCTGCACCCTCTCTAAAGCATCCACATCCTTCTGGTAATGTGGCGACCAGAACTGCACGCAGTATTCCAAATGTGGCATAACCAAAGTCCTATACAACTGTAAAATGACCAGCCGACTCTTGTACTCAATACCCCGTCCGATGCAGGCAAGCATGCTGTATGCCTTCTTGACCACTCTATTGACCTGCGTTGCCACCTTTAGGGTACAATGGACCTGAACTCCCAGATCTCTCTGTACATCAATTTTCCAAGGACTCTTCCATTGACCATATAGTCTGCTCTTGACTTAGATCTTCCAAAATGCATCACCTCGCATTTGCCTGGATTGAACTCCATGTGCCATTTCTCTGCCCAACTCTCCAATCTATCTATATTTTGCTGTATTCTCTGACAGTCCGCCTCGCTATCTGCAACTCCACCGATCTTAGTATCATCTGCAAACTTGCTCATCAGACCACTTATACCTGCGTCCAGATCATTTATGTATATCACAAACAACAGTGGTCCGAGCACGGATCCCTGTGGAACACCACTAGTCACCTTTCTCCATTTTGAGACACTCCCTTCCACCACTACTCTCTATCTCCTGTTGCCCAGCCAGTTCTTTATCCATCTAGCTAATACACCCTGAACCCCATACGACTTCACTTTTTCCATCAACCTGCCATGGGAAACTTTATCAAATGCTTTACTGAACTCCATGTATATGGCATCTACAGCCCTTCCCTCATCAATGAACTTTGTCACTTCCTCAAAGAATTCTATTAGGTTTGTAAGACATGACCTTCCCTGCACAAAACCATGCTGCCTATCACTGATAAGTCTATTTTCTTCCAAATGTGAATAGACCCTATCCCTCAGTATCTTCTCCAACAGTTTGCCTACCACTGACGTCAAGCTCACAGGTCTACAATTCCCTGGATTATCCCTGCTACCCTTCTTAACGAAGGGACAACATTAGCAATTCTCCAGTCCCTCCGGGACCTCACCCGTGCTCAAGGATGCTGGAAAGATATCTGTTAAGGCCCCAGCTATTTCGTCCCTCGCTTCCCTCAGTAACCTGGGATAGATCCCATCCGGTCCTGGGGACTTGTCCACCTTAATACCTTTTAGAATACCCAAAACCTCCCCCTTCCTTATGCCGACATGACCTAGAGTATTTAAACATCCATCCCTAGCCTCAACATCCATCATGTCCCTCTCCTTGGTGAATACCGATGCAAAGTACTCATTAAGAAGCTCACTCATTTCCTCTGACTGCACGCATAAATTCCCTCTTTTGTCTTTGAGTGGGCCAATCCTTTCTCTAGTTACCCTCTTGCTCCTTGTATACGAATAAAATGCTTTTGGATTTTCCTTAACCTATTAGCCAAAGATATTTCATGATCCCTTTTAGCCCTCTTTATTGCGCGTTTGAAATTTGTCCTACTTTCCCGATATTCCTCCAAAGCTTCATCAGTTTTGAGTCGCCTCAATCTTATGTGTGCTTCCTTTTTCATCTTAGCTAGTCTCACAATTCCACCCGTCATCCATGGTTCCCTGATCTTGCCATTTCTATCTCTCATTTCACAGGAACATGTCTGTCCTGCACTCTAATCAACCTTTCCTTAAAAGACTCCCACATTTCAAATGTGGATTTACCCTTAAACAGTTGCTCCCAATCCACATTCCCGAGCTCCTGACGAATTTTGTTATAGTTGGCCTTTCCCCAATTTAGCACTCTTCCTTTAGGACCACTCTCGTCTTTGTCCATGAGTATTCTAAAACTTATGGAATTGTGATCGCTATTCCCAAAGTAATCGCCGACTGAAACTTCAACCACTTGGCCGGGATCACTATTTACATACTGCTCTAAAAAACTCCCCTGCATGCTCCTTACAAATTCTGCTCCATCTA
The DNA here is from genome assembly GCF_902713615.1 of Scyliorhinus canicula. Classification (NCBI taxonomy): domain Eukaryota; kingdom Metazoa; phylum Chordata; class Chondrichthyes; order Carcharhiniformes; family Scyliorhinidae; genus Scyliorhinus; species Scyliorhinus canicula. Next base: position 77,807,592 of record NC_052160.1, on the reverse strand, counting down.
CGCCTCCAACACTACATGAGTCCCATTCAATGTTGGGGAAGTTAAAATCTCCCATCACAACCACCCTATTTCTCCTACATTGTTCTATAATCTGTCTACATATTTGTACCTCTACTTTACGCTCGCTTTTGGGAGGCCTATAGTAAAGTCCCAACAATGTTACTGCACCCTTCCTATTTCTTAACTCCACCCATATTGACTCAGTGCTCGAATCCTCCATCGTGCCATCGTTAATCACAGCTGTGATATCATCTCTGACCAGTAATGCAACTCCTCCACCCCTTTTACCTCCCTCTCTATCCCTCCTGAAGCACCTATACCCTGGGATATTTAGTTGCCAGTCTTGCCCATCCCTCAACCAAGTCTCAGTAATACCAATAACATCATATTCCCAGGTACTAATCAAAGCCCTAAATTCATCTGCCTTACCTGCTACACTTCTCGCATTAAAACAAATGCCCCTCAGACCACCTGTCCCTTTGCGATCATCATCTCTTCCCTGTCTACTCTTCCCCTTAGTCACATTGAGTTTATTATCTCGTACCTGATTGGCTTTTGTTGCTGCTTCTTTACTGACCTCTAACTTCCTAATCTGGTTCCCATCCCCCTGCCACAATTTTTAGTTTTCAGTAGTTGGGAAGTTAGTTCAGTGGGAATGGAGGCTAGGGCAGTTGAATGGTCCTCCTGCAGAATGTGGGAGGAAAGGGTCACCTCTAGTGTCCCTGCTGACTACATCTGCGGAAAGTGCACCCAACTCCAGCTCCTCGAGAACCGCGTTAGGGACCTGGAGCTGGAGCTGGATGAACTTCGGATCATTCGGGAGGCGGAGGAGGTTATTGAGAGGAGTTATAGGCAGGTAGTCACACCTCAGGTAAAAGAAGAAGGTAGATGGGTTACCGTCAGGGGAGGGAGAGGGAACCGGCAGGCAGTGCAGGGATCCCCTGTGGTCGTTCCCCTCTATAACAAGTATACCGTTTTGGATACTGTTGCGGGGGACGACTTACCAGGGGTAAGCAATAGGGCACAGGTCTCTGGCACAGAGTCTGTCCCTGTTGCTCAGAAGAGAAGGGAGAAGAGGAACAGAGCACTTGTCATTGGGGACTCCATAGTTAGAAGAACAGACAGGAGGTTCTGTGGGAACGAAAGAGACTCACGGTTGGTGTGTTGCCTCCCAGGTGCCAGGGTTCGTGATGTCTCTGATCGTGTTTTTGAGATCCTTAAGGGGGAGGGGGAGCAGCCCCAAGTCGTGGTCCACATAGGTACCAACGACATAGGTAGGAAAAGAGATGGGGATTTGAGACAGAAATTCAGGGAGCTAGGGTGGAAGCTGAGAGCTAGAACAAACAGAGTTTTTATCTCTGGGTTGTTACCCGTGCCACATGCTAGCAAAGTGAGAAATAAGGAGAGAGAGGAGTTGAACACGTGGCTACAGGGATGGTGCAGGATGGAGGGTTTTGGTTTCCTGGATAATTGGGGCTCATTCTGGGGTAGGTGGGACCTCTACAAACAGGATGGTCTTCACCTGAACCAGAGGGGTACCAATATCCTGGGGGGGGGGGAAATTGCTACTGCTCTTCGGGGGGTTTAAACTAATTCAGCAGGGGGATGAGAACCTAATGTATGTATAGGATGGGGAAGGAAACTGCAGGGGATGGGTACAATCGAAATGTGGAGCTTTTTCAAGGAACAGCTGCTGCATGTCCTTGATAAGTATGTACCTGTCAGGCAGGGAGGAAGTTGTCGAGCAAGGGAACCGTGGTTTACTAAGGAAGTTGAAGCACTTGTCAAGAGGAAGAAGAAGGCTTATGTTAGGATGAGACATGAAGGCTCAGTTAGGGCACTTGAAAGTTACAAGTTAGCCAGGAAGGACCTGAAGGGAGAGATTAAGAAGAGCGAGGAGAGGACACGAAAAGTCGTTGGCGGATAGGATCAAGGAAAACCCTAAGGCTTTCTATAGGTACATCAAGAACAAAAGAATGACTGGAGTAAGTTTAGGGCCAATCAAGGATAGTAGTGGAAATTTGTGTGTGGAATCAGAGGAGATAGGGGAAGCGTTAAATAGATATTTTTCATCAGTGTTTACACTGGAGAAAGACAATGTTGTCGAGGAGAATACTCAGGTTCATTCGACCAGGCTAGATGGAATTGGGGTTCAAAAGGAGGAGGTGTTAGCAATTTTGGAAAATGTCAAAATAGGTAAGTCACCTGGGCCAGATGGGATTATCCTAGGATTCTCTGGGAATCCAGGGAGGAGATTGCAGAGCCTTTGTCCTTGATCTTTGTGTCGTCTTCATCGACGGGAATAGTGCCGGAAGACTGGAGGATAGCAAATGTTGTCCCCTTGTTCAAGAAGGGGAGTAGAGACAACCTGGTAATTATAGACCTGTGAGCCTTACTTCGGTTGTGGGTAAATGTTGTAAAAGGTTATAAGAGATAGGGTTTATAATCATCTTGAAAAGAACAAGTTGATTAGCGATACTCAACACGGTTTTGTGAAGGGTAGGTCATGCCTCACAAACCTTATTGAGTTTTTTTGAGAAGGTGACCAAACAGGTGGATGAGGGTAAAGCGGTTGATGTGGTGTATATGGATTTCAGTAAGGCGTTTGATAAGGTTCCCCACGGTAGGCTATTGCAGAAAATAAGGAAGAATGGGATTGAAGGTGATTTAGCGGTTTGGATCAGTAATTGGCTAGCTGAAAGAAGACAGAGAGTGGTGGTTGATGGCAAATGTTCATCCTGGAGTTCAGTTACTAGTGGTGTACCGCAAGGATCTGTTTTTGGGCCACTGCTGTTTGTCATTTTTATAAATGACCTGGAAGAGGGTGTAGAAGGATGGGTTAGTAAATTTGCAGATGACACGAAGGTCGGTGGAGTTGTGGATAGTGCTGAAGGATGTTATAGGATACAGAGGGACATAGATAAGCTGCAGAGCTGGGGTGAGCGGTGGCAAGTTTCTTGGTAGTGTAGATGAACAGAGAGATCTCAGCATCCAGGTACATAAATCCCTGAAAGTTGCCACCCAGGTTAATAGGGCTGTTAAGAAGGCATATGGCGTGCTAGCCTTTATCAGCAGGGGGATTGAGTTTCGGAGCCACAAGGTCATGCTGCAGCTGTATATAACTCTGGTGCGGCCGCACCTGGAGTACTGCGTGCAGTTCTGGTCACCACATTATAGGAAGGATGTGGAAGCTTTGGAAAAGGTTCAGAGGAGATTTACTAGGATGTTGCCTGGCATGGAGGGAAGGTCTTACTATGAAAGGCTCAGGGACTTGAGGTTGTTTTCGTTAGAGATGAGAAGGCTGAGAGGTGACTTAATAGAGACATATAAGATAGTCAGAGGGTTAGATAGGGTGGATAGTGAGAGTCTTTTTCCTCGGATGGTGATGACCAACACGAGGGGACATAGCTTTAAATTGAGGGGTGGTAGATATAGGACAGATGTCAGAGGCAGTTTCTTTACTCAGAGAGTAGTAGGGGTGTGGAACGCCCTGCCTGCAACAGTAGTAGACTCACCAACTTTAAGGGCATTTAAGTGGTCACTGGATAGACATATGGATGAAAATGGAATAGTGTAGGTCAGATAGGCTTCAGATGGTTTCACAGGTCGGTGCAACATCGAGGGCCGAAGGGCCCGTAATGCGCTGTAATGTTCTATGTTCTACATTAGTTTAAAACCTCCCCAACAGTATTAGCAAAAGCATCCCCGAGGACATTGGTCCCAGTCCTGCCCAGGTGTCGACCATCCGGTTTGTAATGGTCCCACCGCCCCCAGAACCGGTTCCAATGTCCCAAAAATCTGAACCCCCTCCCTCCTGCACCATCTCTCAAGCCACGTATTTGTTCTGACTATTCTTAAATTTCTACTCTGACTGTTTTGTGGCACTGGTAGCAATCCTGAGATTACTACCTTTGAGGTCCTACTTTTTAACTTATCTCCTAACTCCCTAAATTCGGATTGTAGGACCTCATCCCGTTTTTTACCTATATCGTTGGTGCCTATATACACCATGACAACTGGCTGTTCACCGTCCCCCTTCAGTATGTCCTGCAGCCGATCGGACACATCCCTGACCCGTGCACCCGGGAGGCAACATACTGTTCGGGAGTCTCGTTTTCGACCACAGAAACGCCTGTCTACTCCCCTAACGATTGAATCCCCTATCACTATCGTCCTGCCATTCTTCTTCCTGCCCTCTTGCGCAGCAGAGCCAGCCATGGTGCCATGAACCTGGCTGCTGCTGCCTTCCCCTGGTGAGCCATCTCCCGCAACATTATCCAAAGCGGTATATCTGTTTTGCAGGGAGATGGCCGCAGGGACACCTGCACTGCCCTCCTACTCTTGTTCTGTCTTTTGGTCACCCATTTTCTATCTCCCAGTAACTTTCACCTGCGGTGTGTCCAAGTCGCTAAACATGCTATCCATGACATCCTCAGCATTGTGGATGCTCCAAAGTGAGTCCATCCGCAGCTCCAGAGCCATCAAGGGGTCTAACGGGAGCTGAAACTGGATACACGTCTTTCACATGAAGGAGCCAGGGACAATGGACGTGTCCCTGAGGTCCCACATCGCACACGAGGAGCATGACACTGGTCTGGGATCTCCTGCCATGCCTTAATCCTTAGATTAACTTATACAGCTACAATTGCAAAAAACAAAAGAAAAAATAAATATATGAAAAGAAAAACTACTTGCCAGTCACTTCCCAGGGATAAAAAGCACCTCCTCCCCACCCAGCTTCGAATTCCCACCTAGCTTCACTCTTCGCTGTGTCTCACTCTGGCTGTGTCTTCTCTGGCTCACTGGGAGAACTCACTCTTGTGAACCTCTTCTTCACACTCTCCAATGCGTTCACATCCTTCCTATAACGTGGCACCCAGAACTGTACTTAATATTCCAGCTGAAGTCTAACGAGTGTCTTGTGTGTGTTCAGCATAACCTCCTTGCTCTTGTACTCTGTGCCCCTATTAATAAATCCGAGAACACTATATGCTTCAACTGCTCTCTCCAGCTGTACTCATGCACATATCCACCCAGTTCATTCTTTTCATGTACCCTTTTTAGAATTTTATGCCTTATTTTATATTGTCTCTCCATGTTCTTCCTTCCAAAATGCATCACTGCACATTCTCCGCATTGAACTTCATCTGCCACCTCTCTGCCCAGTCCACTAACTTGTCTATGTCCTTTTGAAGTTCTACACTGTCCTCTTTCCAGTTTACAATACGTCCAAGTTTTGTGTCAACTGTAAACTTTGAAATTGTCCCCTTCACAGCCAGATCTGGATCATTAATATATATCAGGAAAAGCAAGAGCCCCAATGTCAACCCCTCCCCACCCCCTTTAATATATCACCCTATCTAACCCTGCTCCTTTCCTTACTCCCCACACTCTTTTTGTATATAAATTTAGTGTACCCAATTCTTTTTTTTTTCAATTAAGGGGCAATTTAGCATGATCAAGCCACCTACCCTGCACATCTTTTTGCGATGTCGGGTAAGACCCACGCAGACATGGAGAGTATGTGCAAACTCCACACGGGCAGTGACCCGAGGCTGGGATCGAACCCGGGTCCTCAGCGCCATGAGGCAGCAGTGCTAACCACTGCGCCTTCATGCCACCCTCACTCCTCACACTCTTTAATATATCCCCCCATCATTCCCTGCATCTTTTCATCTCCCACACCGTCTAATCTCACTCCCCTCAATTCCCTCATCCTTTAATATCTCACACAGTCCAATACCATTCTTACCAGCACATTACCAGTGCAGTAGATAACATATGCCAATGGTTGTGGCATATCTGCATATCTGGATTTCTAGAAAGCTTTTGACAAGGTACTGCACAAAAGGTTGCTGCATAAGATAATGATGCACGGCGTTAAGGATAAAGTAGTAGCATGGATAGAGGATTGGTTAATTAATTGAAAGAAAAGAGTGGGGATTAATGGGTGTTTCTCTGGTTGGCAATCAGTAGCTAGTGGTGTCCGTCAGGGATCAGTGTTGGGCCATCAATTGTTCACAATTTACATAGATGATTTGGAGTTGGGGACCAAGTGCAAAGTGTCCAAGTTTGCAGACGACACTAAGATGAGTGGTAAAGCAAAAAGTGCAGAGGATACAGGAAGTCAGCAGGGGGATTTGGATAGTTTAAGTGAATGGGCTAGGGTCTGGCAGATGGAATACAATGTTGACAAATGTGAGGTTATCCATTTTGGTAGGAATAACAGCAAAAGGGATTATTATTTAAATGATAAAATATTAAAACATGCTGCTGTGCAGAGGGTCCTGGGTGTCCTAGTGCATGAGTGGCAAAAAGTTGGTTTACAGGTGCAACAGGTGATTAAGAAGGCAAATGCAGTTTTGTTCTTCATTGTGAGAGGGATGGAGTTTAAGACGAGAGAGGTTATGCTGCAACTGTATAAGGTGTTAGTGAGGCCACACCTGGAGTATTGTGTTCAGTTTTGGTCTCCTTACCTGAGAAAGGACATACTGCCGCTGGAGGGTGTGCAGAGGAGATTCGCTAGGTTAATCCCAGAGTTGAGGGGGTTGGATTACGAGGAGAGGTTGAGTAGACTGGGACTGTACTCGTTGGAATTTAGAAGGAAGAAGCATCTAAAATTATGAAGGGAATGGATAGGACATAGGGGGCATAGCCTCAAAATAAGGGTAATGTAATGACTTAGGCCAGGTCTTTGAGATTGGCCAATTAGAATACAAGTTCCCTGATTAGTGGCCCAATCAGGGAACCCCTTTCTGTGTATATGACAGGGAGTGTCAGATCCTCTGCACTGTGTAGACAGCAGACTGAATGGTCATGTTGGGTTTGTAAATAAAAGGAATTCTGGTGATGGGACTTCTGCCTCCATGGACCTATTACAGTGGCGACGAGGAAAACGGAACGACCCGAAGAAACCTGCTCGTCAGTAGCTGCCGCATATTGAGGGTCAGCCACTGACAGGCAAAATGCCTTTATTCGGAAAGTTGGACTCATTTGACCCTGCAGTGGAAGGCTGGACCCAATATGTAGAGCGGATGAAGTACTTCATTTGAACAAACGATTAATCGCTACTCACAACTGGACAAACACCCAATTCCCCGGATTGAGGATTTGTATGCAAAGCTGGCTGGAGGACGTCTATTCTCAAAGCTGGATATGAGCCACGCATATCTACAACTGAAGCTGGACGAAGAGTCCCAAAAATTCTCAATGATAAATACCTTGAAGGGCCTTTTTCAGTATACTAGATTACCTTTCGGGGTATCGTCAGCTTGTGCGATATTCCAGAGGACAATGGAGAATATATTGCAAGGGCTACCACAAGTCACCATTTACCTGAGCCCTCATTACAGGAAAAACAAAGGCAGAACACCTGCAAAACCTGGAGGAAGTCCTTCGGAGGTTTTCAGCAGCAGGTATGCGCTTAAAGTGGGAGAAATGCGTTTTCCTTGCAACTCAAGTAACCCATCTGGGGTACAAGGTTGACAAATCAGGGCTACACCCTATGGAGGATCGGGTGAGGGCGATTAAAGATGCCCAGGCCCCCACCACAATCCAGAAGTTAAGGTCTTTTTTAGGACTGATGACATATTAGGAAAGTTCGTACAGAACAGAGCTTCCACCTTGGACTCCCTACACCAATTACTAAAAAAGGGGCAAGCTTGGAATGGTCCGCCCGCCAATACAGGGCTTTCAAGAAGATAAAAGAACAGCTTTCTTCATCGAACGTCTTGGCACACTACGACCCAGCAAAGAGTTGGTGTTTACGTGCGACGTGTCTCCATATGGCTAGATGCAGTTTTGGCAGATAGAGGGCAAAATGGACAGGAACCACCAACAGCGTTTGCTTCCAGGACGCTGGTAGCAGCAGAACGAAAGTACATCCAAATCGAAAAGGAAGGACTGGCTGTGATCTTCCCAGTGAAGACATTTCACCAGTACTTGTCCGGGCGGAAATTCACTATAATTACAGAACACAAGCCATTGCTGGGTTTGTTGAAAGAAGACAAAGCAATACCACCAATAGCTCCTGCACGGATCCAACGCTGGGCCCTACTACTGGCGGTGTACCAGTATCAACTGGAGCATCGGCCAGGAACCCGGGTGGCAAACGCCAATGCACTAAGTAGGTTGCCATTACCGACCCCCGCCATTAGTACCCAAAATAGAGGAAACGGTAATGACGTTACATTTCCTGGACACCCTTCCAGTGGCCGCACAAAACATTTGTTTATGGACCCAAAGGGATCCAGTTTTATCAAAAATAAAATACATGGTGCTAACTGGGGAGATGGAAAGACGGGTTCAGGCGGAATTCTACCCTTACTGGAACAGAAGAGAGCAGATCATAGTGGAAGATGAGATCCTGCTATGGGGGGCTAAAGTAATAGTTCCAAGTCAAGGCAGTCGAGCCATACTGGCTGAACTACATCATGGGCACCCGGGAGTCTCAAAAATGAAGATGCTGGCCAGATGCTATGTCTGGTGGCCGGGCCTGGACACAGACATAGCGGCATTGGTAGGTCGGTGCCCAGAATGTCAACAAGGGCAGAAGGTGCCACCGGCAGCCCCACTGCACACATGGGAATGGCCAGGTAGACCATGGTCATGACTTCATGTCGATTTTGCAGGCCCGTTAATGGGCTTGATGTTTTTTATAATAGTAGAAGCTCATTCCAAATGACATTGACAAAATGAACTCTGCAAATTCAACAACTACCATTGAAAAACTCCGCACCTCATTCACAACTCATGGTATCCGGAGGTGTTAGTTTTGGATAATGGATCGGTTTTCACCAGCCAGGACTTCACAAAATTTCTGAAGTCGAATAGCATTCGGCACATAAGGACGGCATCGAATGGTTTGGCGGAGTGAACCGTCCAGACCTTAAAAGTTGGGTTGAAGATACAATCAGCAGCATCATTGGACACCAAACTGTCGCGCTGGCTATTTGACGACACAACAACCCCACACGCCAGAACGAGAATAGCACCTCATGGAGCTACCATGGGCAGACGATTCCGAACCCGGCTGAGTCTACTATTCCCGAATTTAGGTGGCAGAATAGAGAGACACCAAGAGGCCCAATGCAGGGGCCACGACAACACTCGCCGAGAAAGGAGTTCGACATGAGTGAAAATGTATGGGTCAGAAATTATGCGAATGGCCCCACATGGGTAGCAGGAACAGTCAAGGCCAGGACAGGACCTGTGTCATATAGAACATACAGTGCAGAAGGAGGCCATTCGGCCCATCGAGTCTACACCACTTAAGCCCTCACTTCCACTCTATCCCTGTAACCCAATAACCCCTCCTAAACATTTTGGTTTTTATCATGGGGAATTTATCATGGCCAATCCACCTAACCTGCACATCTTTGGACTGTGGGAGGAAACCGGAGCACCCGAAGGAAACCCACGCAGACATGGGGAGAATGTGCAGACTCCGCACAGACAGTGACCCAGCGGGGAATTGAACCTGGGACCCTGGCGCTGTTAAGCCACAGTGCTATCCACTTGTGCTACCGTGCTGCCTATATATGAGATACATGTGGGAAAACATAAAATAAAGAAACAGCTGGATCAGGTGCGGGCCTCAGATTTATTTCCTCCTCCGGAGCTGACTCAGACCAGCATACCAAGGACAGTGCAGAGTCCTCCCTGACAAACTATATACGCCCCTCTGACACCACTGGTGTGTACATCGGACTCGGATATGTGGATGATGTCGCAGCTGTACCCCTACCGCCGGAGGAAACGGGCGAACCTCCCTTCAGAACCGCTCACATCGGAAAAGATGGGCGCCTAGCCGTTATACCCTCCTACGTTGGAGGCCAAAGTGGAGGAGTCAGACCCGGCGCAAACACGGAGCAGGAGACCCGTGAGTCACGAGGACCATGGGGGCTTCTCGGACTTTTGGGGAGAGGGGTGTAATGACTTAGGCCAGGCCTTTGAGATGGACTAATTAGAATACGAGTTCCCTGATTAATGGCCCTTTCTGTGTATATAACAGGAAGTGTCAGATCCTCTGCACTCCCGGTGTAGACAGCAGACTGAATGGTCATGGTTTTTCAGCTGTTGGGTTTGTAAATAAAAGGAATTCTGGTGATGGGACTTCTGCCTCCGTGGACTGATTACAGGGAAGCAGATTTAGGACTGAGTTTAGGAGAACTGCTTCTCCCAAAGGCTTGTGAATCTGTGGAAATCCCTGCCCAGTGAAGCAGTAGAGGCTCCTTCATTAAATGTTTTCAAGATAAAGATAGATAATTTTTTGAAGAATGAAGGAATAAAGGGTTATGGTGATCGGGCCGGAAAGTGGAGCTGAGTCCACAAAAGGTCAGCCATGATATCATTGAATGGCGGAGCAGGCTCGAAGGGCCAGATGGCCTACTCCTGCTCCTAGTTCTTATCTTCTTATGTTCTTATGAAGGGAAAACTCACTTTTTGAAAGAACCCACTCATTCTCACCCGAGTCATATGCACCCTGTGCACCACCTTAAACTTTATCAGGTTCATCCTTGCACAAGAGGAGGTCCCGTTTACCCTGTTATGAGAGAGGCATTTTCAGAACTCCAAAATGTATCATGGAGTTCAACCAACCTCCCCCTTTAATGTATTGTTGCTTTTGAAGCACATGGCTTGTTTTTCAGATGTGGTATTACAATTATGGACACGTGGGTTTTTAAACACAATACAATGTTTATTCCATGAATTCAACTTAACCTTTTAAATAAACATTGGATCACTTAACACCCCTTACTTCAAAGATAACCCCGAAAATAATACAACACTAAATTCCTCTCTCTCTCTTTCGTATTCAAACCGCTTTAATTCTTTCTCATGTTCCATTTGTTTACTTGGGCAACTGAATTTTTTACATTTCCAATGAGTCAGACTCTATCTCAGGCAACTTTAAATGCTTAACCACCGCCATTATTATCTCATCTTTTCGCATTGTGTCAGGTAATGTTAACTGCAATGTTTTTGCCTAACCTAACAGTCTGCTTTTCGTCACTGTCCGTAAGGTACTGCGTGCAACATTCTCCACCCCCAAAACCTTCTGAGCCTCTGAAAGAGCCATTGTCCCCAACACACTTAAACTCAAATACCACACCGGAAAAGCAACAATCCTTCACTGTCTTTAAGTTCACAAAAGCCAATCCAATAGATAGACTTTTATTCCCCTCGAGCCCCCAATTGTTATGGGAGAGGTGTTTTCAGAACCGCAAAATATATCATGGAGTTCAACCAACCTCTCCCTTTAATGTATTGTTGCTTTTGAAGCACACGGCTTGTTCTCCAGGTGTGGTATTACAATTATGGACACGTGGGTTTTTAAACACAAAACAATATTTGTGAGAGGAGCAGAACCGTTGACTCTTTATACAACAGCAGCTAAATGTCTAACACTCCTCCTCGGCAGCTCTACCCTCTCCCTTAGCTCCTCCCGACTGGAGAATTCTTCCTCCAAATACTAATCCCTCATCTTGACCAGCCCCACTTCCCTCGACCTCCTTCTCCTTCCCACCACCGTCGCACCTTGTCCACATTCGGTGCCCAATAATAATGAAGCAAGTTTGGCAACGCCAACCCCCCCCTCCCCCCGCTGCCTCTGCCTCTGCCTCCCTACCCTCGGCACCTTCCCAGCCCATACAAAGTCCGAGATGATCGCGTCCACTTTCCGAGAAAAGGCCTTTGGTATAAAGATCGGGAGAGCCTGAAAGATAAACAAGAACCTTGGTAGAATATTCATTTTCACTACTTAGACCCTCCCTGCCAACGTTAAGTGCAATGTATCCCACATCCTAAGATCCTCCCTGGCCTCCTCCACCAGCTTTGTTAAGTTCCACTTAAGGAGCCCCATCCATTCCCTCGCTACCTGAATTCCCAAATACCTAAACCTATCCCTCGCTTCCATAAATGGCATCCCCCCTAAATTGGCACGCTGTCCCACCTCATTCACCGGGAATACCTCGTTTTTCCTACATGCAGCTTCATCCCGAGAACCCTCCTAACCTCCTCAGCAGGCTCATGATCCTTCCCATACTCTCCAACGGATCCAAAACATACAGCAAGAGGTCATCGGCATAGAGCGACACCCGATGCTCCCTCTGTACCCTCATAATCCCCGCCACTCCGCCGACTCCCTGAGAGCAATTGCCAACGGCTCTATGGCCAGCGCAAACAGCATCGGCAACAGTAGGCACCCCTGCCTCGTACCCCTGTGTAAGTCAAAGCTTCTTGAGCTCATATCATTCATCCTCACCCTCGCCCTTGGTGCCACATACAGCAACCGCACCCATGCCGCAAATCTCGGCCCAAATCCAAACCTTCCCAAAACTTCGAACAAGTGCCGCCACTCCACCCGATCAAATGCCTTCTCCGCGTCCCTGGACACCACCACGTCCGGTACCAGAGCACCCGACAGATTCATCATCACATTCAACAGCCGTCTTATATTACTCGCGAGCTGCCTGCCCTTAACGAAGCCTGTTTGATCTTCTGCAACCACCCCCGGGACACAGTCCTCCATCCTCCTCGACAACAACTTAGCCAATATTTTCACATCCGTGTTTAATAGTGATATGGGCCTATACGACCCACATTCGACCGGATCCTTCCCTTTATTGGGGATTAGTGTGATTACTGCCTGCGTCATCGTCTCCGGCAACTCCCCCTTCTCCAGCGCTTCATTAAACGCCCCCAACAGATGTGGTGCCAGCTTTGTCGCAAATTCATAATAAAATTCCGCCGGGTATCCTTCCGGCCCAGGGGCCTTCCCCTGACTTCATACCGCTGATACTAACCAGCACCTCCCTCAGCCCCAAGTGCTCCTCCAATGCCTGCCTCTTTGGTTCCTCCATCTGGAGAAATTCCAGGTCATCCAGAAACCGCCCCACATACATCACCATCCTCTCCCCCCCGGGTCTGCCTCGGAAAGTCCCTGGCTTCGACACCACAACCCCAACCCCAGTCCGTAACTTCAGTATTTCCCTGGATGCGGCCTGCCTCTGCAGCTGGTGCATCAGCATGCGGCTTGCCTTCTCCCCATACTCATAATGTACCCCTCTACCCTACGCAGTTGCTCTACCGTCCTCCCCATTGTCAGCCTGTCAAACTGCTCCTGCAACTTTTTCCTCCTTGCCAATCCCTCAACGGTGGACACCCTCGAATATTCCCTGTGCACCTCCACTATCTCGCTCACTAGAAGGTCATGTTCCTCCCTCCTTTCCTTCTCCGCACGAGCCTTAAACAAATTAATTTCTCTCCGGACCACAGTCTTCAGTGCTTCCCATAAAATGGCTGCCGACACCACCCCATTCTGATTCAACTCCTTAATCGCCGCCTGCACTTAATCACAAAAACCTCCATCTGCCAACAACCCTGAGTCAAACCTGCACCCCGGCCTCTGCTCTCGTCCCGTTCTAGAACATAGAACATAGAACAGTACAGCACAGAACAGGCCCTTCGGCCCTCAATGTTGTGCCGAGCCATGATCACCCTACTCAAACCCACATATCCACCCTATACCCGTAACCCAACAACCCCCCCATTAACCTTACTTCTAACCCGAATCTTCAGCCAGTGGGGTGCATGGTCCGAGATAACTATCCGAAATGAAATGAAATGAAAAATGAAATGAAAATTGCTTATTGTTACAAGTAGGCTTCAAATGAAGTTACTGTGAAAAGCCCCTAGTCACCACGTTCCAGCGCCTGTTCGGGGAGGCTGGTACGGAAATTGAACCGTGCTGCTGGCCTGCCTTGGTCTGCTTTCAAAGCCAGCGGTTTAGCCGTGTGCTAAACCAGCCCCTATCCCCGCATACTCTGCCCCTCCACCCCAACCAAAATCTCATTACAAAATAGTCAATCCTCGAATACACCTTATGGACGTGTGAAAAGAAGGAATACTCCCTTCCCCTGGGTTCTCAAAATGCCATGGGTCCACCATACCCATCCTCTCCATAAACCCTCCCAGCTCCCTCACCATTCGTACCTTCCCATTGACCTGGGGCTCGACCTATCCACCCTCAGCTCCAGGACACAGTTAAAATCTCCTCCCATGGTTATGTGGTGCGTGGCCAAATCCGGGATCACTGTCAGCAACCCCCTCATAAAACCCACATCATCCCAATTTGGGGCATATGCATTTACCAACATTCCCGGTGCTCCTTCCAATACACCACTCACAATCACATATCTCCCAACCGGATCCCTCACCTCCTTCGCACTCACAAATTCCATTTATTTGCTCATTAAAATCGCCAATTTTAATCCCCTCGATTTCAAATCATAACCCGAGTGAAAAACCTGCCCGACCCACCCCTTCCTGAACCTAACCTGGTCCTTCACACAGAGGTATGTCTCTTGCAGAAAGACAATCCCCGCTTGCAGGCTTCTCAGGTGAGCGAACACCCGTGACCTTTTAGCTGGCCCATTCAATCCCAAAACATTCCACATTACCAGCCTTACCGGACATTCCGTCATCTTTCCTACTTCACTTCCAGCCCCTTAATTCCACCCTCTACCTAGCACACCCCAGATGCCCCTTTTTCCGCCCCGACCATGCCATATTTCACCCCCTGCCATGTCGCAGCAACTTCCTCCTCCCTTTCCCCCCTTCCCTTACTTCCCCCCCCCCACTTCCCCCTCCCCCCAGCCACCCCTCTAACACGGCAGCTCCTGCCCATATGCACCTCCCAATGACCTCCCTCCCCCCCACTCTTCAGCTCATGGAAGAAGGCTCCCTGCTGACCGTACCTTCCCCCATCCAATCAAGGACTTCTCCTGAACTCCTATTCCATGAGCTTTTATTTCCACAATAACCTTTGACTTAGCTCTTTATCAAATACTTTCTGGAAATCTAAGTACGGTACGTCCACCGGTTTCCCTTTATCCATATCACATCTTACTTCCTCAAAGAATTCCAATAAGTTAGTTAAGCATAATTACCCTTGCACAAACTTCTGCTGCCCGTGTCTAAATTTGCACCAAGTCCTGTTCTAACCGGTGCTTGCTGACCTACATTGGCTCCAATGGAACGTCTCCATATAATCCATAAATTCCCATAGTGCAGAAGAACATTAGAACATAAGAACTAGGAGCAGGAGTAGGCCATCTGGCCCCTCGAGCCTGCTCCGCCATTCAATGAGATCATGGCTGATCTTTTGTGGACTCAGCTCCACTTTCCGGCCCGAACACCATAACCCTTAATCCCTTTATTCTTCAAAAAACTATCTATCTTTATCTTAAAAACATTTAATGGGCAAGGAATTCCATAGATTCACAACCCTTTGGGTGAAGACGTTCTTCCTAAAGTCAGTCCTAAATCTACTTCCCCTTATTTTGAGGCTATGCCCCCTAGTTCTGCTTTCACCCGCCAGTGGAAACACCCTGCCCGCATCTATCCTATCTATTCCCTTCATAATTTTACACGTTTCTATAAGATCCCCCCTCATCCTTCTAAATTCCAGCGAGTACAGTCCCAGCCTACTCAATCTCTCCTCGTAATCCAACACCTTCAGTTCTGGGATTAACCTAGTGAATCACCTCTGCACACCCTCCAGCGCCAGTACGTCCTTTCTCAGGTAAGGAGACCAAAACTGAACACAATACTCCAGGTGTGGCCTCACTAACACCTTATACAATTGCGGCAATTCCCCAGTCTTAAACTCCATGCCTCTAGCAATGAAGGACAAAACTCCATTTGCCTTCTTAATCACCTGTTGTACCTGTAAAACAACTTTTTGCGACTCATGCACGAGCACACCCAGGTCTCTCTGCACAGCGGCATGTTTTAATATTTTATCATTTAAATAATAATCCCTTTTCCTATTATTCCAACCAAAATGGATAACCTCACATTTGTCAACATTGTATTCCATCTGCCAGACCCTAGCTCATTCACTTAACCTATGCAAATCCCTCTGCAGACTTCCGGTATCCTCTGCACTTCTTGCTTTTCCACTCATCTGTGTCGTCTGCAAACTTGGACACATTGCCCTTGGTCCCCAACTCCAAATATCTAAGGAGGTCACGAACCCTCCAAAAGAGCACTCTGCCTGGACTCACTCTCCACCCTATCCCCGTAAACCTGCTGAACCTGAACATCTTTGGACACTAAGGGGCACTCACCTAACCTGCACATCTTTGGACTGTGGGAAGAAACTGGGACACCTGGACGAAATCCATGCAGACACTGGGAGAAAGTACAAACTCCACACAGTCACCCAACACCGGAATAAAACTGGTTACCTGGCGCTGTGAGGCAGCAGGGCTAACCATAATGTCACCGTGCAGCCTCTGTTTTAAAATTCCAATTCTTCTTTTCAACCTCCTCTATGACCTCCTCTCTATCCTCTTCTTTCTGACTTCTTCACCATCCTAATTTTTAAATTGCTTACACCATTGATGCTCATGCCTTTAGACCTAGATGTGAAGCTCTGAAATTTACTCTCTAACCCTCTCACCCCAACTACCCCTCCCCCATCTATCAAGCAATTAAAACTTAAGATAAAAGCAAATTACTGCAGATGCTGGAACCTGAAATCAAAGAGAAAATGCTGGAAAATCTCAGCCGGTCCAGGTGACTCTTTGTCAAAGCCGGATACTGCCGGACCTGCTGAGATTTTCCAGCATTTTCTCTTTGATTTCAGATTCCATCGTCCGCAGTAATTTACTTTTATCCATTAAAACTGAAGCATTGAGGAACTCTTTCCTAACATCTCCACTCCACTCTCCCACCTCTTCCACCCCCTCCCCTCTGTCCCCATCCCCACGTCAACCCCTCTTCCAGCACTTCTCCCCTTTTTTTTCTTTATAATAATCTTTATTGTCACAAGTAGACTTACATTGCAATGAAGTTACTGTGAAAAGCCCCCATTCGCCACGTTCCGGCGTCTGTTCAGGTACACAGAGGGAAAATTCAGAATGTCCAAATTACCTAACAGCGTGTCTTTCAGGACTTGTCGGAGGAAACTGGAGCACCCGGAGGAAACCCACACAGACACAGGGAGAACGTGCAGACTCCACACAGACAGTGACCCAAGCCGGCAATCGAATCCGGGTCCCTGGCGTTGTGAAGCAACAGTCTTAACCACTGTGCTACCGTGTTCTCCATATCTTAACCCTTTCTGTCCCCATCATCTCCCTCTAGTCCCCTCCACACTGCCCCCATTTGCCTCTCAGTTCTCCACTGTGTTCCCTCCTCTGTTCCCCTCTGTTATCTCCTCTGTTTCCTACTGTTTCACTCTTTTGTTTCTCCCCACTGTTCCCTCCTCTGTTCCCTCCACTGTTCCCCTCTCTGTCTCCCATTCTTTGTCCCCACCTCTGTCCCTCCATCCCCCTCTCTGTCCCCCATTCCCTCCATCTCCCCCATTCCCTCCATCTCCCCCATCTACCGCCCTCTGTCCCTCCCCCTCTCCCTCCTCTCTGCCCCCCTCCGCCCCGTACCTCCCACCCCATCTAAGTTATTGTTTGATTTGTTTGAAGATTTTACACTATGAAAGGGAACAGTTAGGGTAGATTGGGTGAAAAGTAAGATAAGGGGGCATAATCTAAAAATTAGAGTTAGACTTTTCAGGAGTGAAATTGTGATATGCCTCTACACACAAAGGTAAGTTGTAGGGTGTTGGTTACCTATCGGTAGGTCTGAAAAGTTTTTTAAGTACATGCAGGTGAATTGTAAATCTTTATTAATTCTTGGAACTGTTTACTAATATACAGAAGGGGCCCAACCTTGGAGCTGCCTCCATGCTTACTGGTACACAGGGCCTGTCCAATATTCGACTTACCTTGTGTGGGGGTCATGTGCTCTCATGCATCATAAGATATAGAAGTAGAATTAGGCCACTCGGCCCATCGATTCTGCTCCGCCATTCGATCATGGCTGATATTTTTCTCATCCCCATTCTCCTGCCTTTCCCCCATAACCCCTGATCCCCTTATTAACCATGAACCTATCTATCTCTGTCTTTAAGACACTCAGTGATTTGACCTCAACAGCCTTCTGCGGCAGAGTTCCACAGATTCACCACCCTCTGGTTGAAGAAATTCCTCCTCATCTCTGTTTTAAAGAATCGTCCCTTTAGTCTGAGATGGTGTCATCTGCTTCTAGTTTTTCCTACGAGTGGAAACATCCTCTCCACGTCCACTCTATCCAGGTCTCATAGTATCCTGTAAGTTTCAATAAGATCCCCCCATATCCTTCGAAACTCCAATGAGTACATACCCAGAGTCCTCAACCTTTCCTCATACGACAAGCTGATCATTCCAGGGATCATTCTTGTGAACCTCCTCTGGACCCTTTCCAAGGCCAGCACATCCTTCCTTAGATATGGGGCCGAAAACTGCTCACAATACTCCAAATGGGGTCTGACCAGAGCCTCATACAGCCTTAGAAGTACATCTCTGGTCTTGTATTCTAGCCCTCTTGACATGAATGCTAACATTGAATTTGCCTTCCTAACTGCCGACTGAACCTGCATGTTAACCTTAAGAGAATCGTGAACAAGGACTCCCAAGACCCTTTATGCTTCTGATTTCCGAAGCATTCCCCATTTAGAAAATAGTCAATGTCTAAATTCCTCCTTAGAAAGTGCAAAACCACACTTTTCCACATTGTATTTCATCTGCCAATTCATTGCCCACTCTCCCATCCTGTCCAACTCCTTCTGCAGCCCCATTTCTTACTCAAGACTACCTGTCCCTCTACAGATCTTTGTATCATCTGCAAACTTTGCAACAGTGCCTTCAGTTCCTTCTTCCAGATCATTAATGTATATTATGAAAAGTTGTGGTCTCAGCACAGACCCCTGAGGCACACGACTAGTCACCGGCTGCCATCCTGAAAAATACCCCTTTATCCCCAGTCTCTGCCTTCTGCCAGTCAGCCAATCTTCAATCCATGCCAGGATCTTACCCTTAACACCATGGGCTTTGAACGTATTTAACAAGCTCCTATGCGGCATCTTGTCAACGGCCTTCTGGAAATCTAAATTAATCACGTCCTTTGTCTAACTTCCTTGTTACCTCCTCAAAGAACTCTAACAGATTTGTCAGACATGATCCCCCTTTGACAACGCCGTGCTGACTCAGTACTATTTTACCATGCACTTCCAAGTACTCCGCCATCTCATCTTTAACAACGGACTCTAAAATCAATGACCGAAGTCAGGCTAATCAGCCTATAATTTCCCGTCTTCTGCCTCCCTCCCTTCTTAAACATTAGTGTTACATTCGCCACTTTTCAGTCCTCTGGCACCCTTCCTGCCTCCAGTGATTCCTGAAAGATCACCACTAATACCTCCACAGCTATCTCTTTTAGGAGCCTGGGGTGTAGTCTATCTGGTCCAGGTGATTTATCCACCACCACTGTGTGGGCGGTACTGTACTCAGTTGCAGATCTTTATGCTACAGTAGAAGTTTGGAGCTCCGTTTTACAAATGACAGCTAGATTAAATGTTACATTTAAAACTGGGTTGATATGGAGTTCGGCTGAGGTGAGCAATGATCTCATTAAAAGGTCGAACAGGCTCAAGGGGCTAAATGGCTGACTTCTGTTCCTATGATTGCTGGTGTCTTTCACCCAGAGTTCCTTTCAGTCAATTTTTAATGATTGATTGATTAGGACTGTGAGCCTGTTTCATTTCAACATTCCCTGAAGAATTCATCAGTCTTGGAAGATTTAATCTCCTGTTCAGGCAATGTCATATCTCAGTTCTATTACACCACCATATCGAGTTGGCAGGACAGACAGTCAAGGGGCAATTTCAGTTCATTATCGGGATTTGTGAAGTGAAGGGAAATACCATTAAATGGTGAAATCTAAAAAGAATAACTGATACCCTTCGTACAATTGCTTTTAAAGTACACTCGCTATTTTTATGAAACTGGCCCTTCAGTCAAAAGTTTCAAAATACAAAATATCTGACAGTGAAGCACTGTACTACACTGGGAATACACGGTACTTCACCTGAGGAAGGAGCAGTGCTTTAAAAGCTAGTGATTTGAAACAAACCTGTTGGACTTTGACCTGGTGTTGTAATACTTCTTACTGTGCTCACCCCAGTCCAACGCCGGCATCTCCACATCATACACTGGAGATGTCAGCCTAATTAATGGACTAATCCTCTGGAGTGCGACTCAAACCCATGACTTTCACACTGAGTTAAAGCTAATTGGGAATTGTGCAGAAAGGAACACCTGTCCCTTCTGGAGGAATAGAACATAGAACATAGAACAGTACAGCACAGAACAGGCCCTTCGGCCCTCAATGTTGTGCCGAGCCATGATCACCCCACTTAAACCCACGTAACCCACATACCCGTAACCCAACAATCCCCCCATTAACCTTACACTACGGGCAATTTAGCATGGCCAATCCACCTAACCCGCACATCTTTGGACTGTGGGAGGAAACCGGAGCACCCGGAGGAAACCCACGCACACACGGGGAGGACGTGCAGACTCCACACAGACAGTGACCCAGCCGGGAATCGAACCTGGGACCCTGGAGCTGTGAAGCATTGATGCTAACCACCATGCTACCGTGAGGCCCCTAATGACCTATGATCTTTTGTGTGTAATCTAGGGAGTTCTCCAGAGAGAGAGAGAAGGCCAAGTCACGGGGAGATTTCCAGAAGTTCAGGGAAAAGCAGCTGCTGGATGAGGATTTGAAGGGCTACCTTAACTGGATCACACATGCTGAGGATATTGACCTGGATCACATCAACCGTGGAGATGGTGAGAAGCTGAGTGGGTTTTTGGGGCCACAGGCAGTTGTCTAGTCTGAGACATTTCCAACTGAATCCTGCATGCTATTCTGGAGATTTGGTTCTCCACAGCTGTGATCTATCCCTTAAGGTCAGGGCTGGTTTAGCTCGATCAGGGCTGGTTTAGCTCAGGAGGCTAGACAGCTAGTTTGTAATGCAGAACAAGGCCAGCAGCGCGGGTTCAATTCCCCTACCAGCTTACCCGAACAGGTGCCGGAATGTGGCGACTCGGGGCTTTTCACAGTAACTCAATACTTGTGACAATAAAAGATTATTATTATTATTAAGTTGGGTTACTTGTCAGAAATCGTATTGTTGTGTCTGTAGTACAGCTCACCCTTCATTACACACAGTGTCTAAAGGTTTGTGACAAAGTCTGAGAACCTCTAGTTACACCAAACAAAATCATCAACTTATAATCCTTTACCCTTTCTCCACTTCTTCAAAGATCACTCTCATGTCTGAGTGAAAGCTCATGGATCTAGGTCCCACTTGAGAGAGTGAGCAGAAACCCTAGTGCAGTACTGAGGATGAAATGTTAAACCAAAGAGGCAATCCCCTGTTGGGTGCAATGATCCTGTGGTAATTTTCAAAGAAGAGTAGAGAAGTTCTTCTTGGTGTCCGGGTCAATATTTACTCCTTCATCAACATCACCAAAACAGATTACCTGCTCACTATCAGATTGTTATTTGTGAGATCTTGCTGTGCAATGTTTCCATCATTACAATAGTGACTTCGCTTCAGAAGTACTTCATTGGCTTTGGGAGGTCCTGAAATTGTGAAAGCCGCTGTATAAATGCAAGACTTTCTTTGTGAGGAACTTGTATAGCCATCTGAGACAGTAAGACTGGCATTTATAAATGTGTGTTTATTGTGATTGTGTCTCCTGCTCTGCAGGGATATTAGCATCCGATGAAAGTGGCTCAATGGCCTCTCAGGAACTGCTTGAGATGGAGGGAATGAGCTTGCTGTCACGCATCAAGTAAGTCAGCATTGACCAATTACTGTGTAAAAGGCCAGCATCATAGATTTCATAGAATTTACAGTGCAGAAGGAGGCCATTCGGCCCATCGACTCTGTACCGGCTCTTGGAAAGAGCACCCTACCCAAGCCCATACCTCCACCCTATCCCCATAACCCAATAACCCCACCTAACACTAAGGGCAATTTGGACCCTAAGGGCAATTTATCATGGCCAATCCACCTAACCTGCACATCTTTGGACTGTGGGAGGAAACCGGAGCACCCGGAGGAAACCCACGCACACACGGGGAGAACGTGCAGACTCCACACAGAACTGGTTGTATTGGCCTTGTGGAGCTCAGGGAGGTAGGGAAGACCGATGGTGAAATGAATTTAATTGTCTTGTGACCTTGTGGTCTTAGAAATGTAGAGTTCATAGAATTGGACTTGGAACCTGGAGGTTATGAGTTCAAATCCCACCATAACAAGTTGGGAAATTAAATTCCAAAGATGTGCAGGTTGGGTGGATTGCCCATGCTAAATTGCCCCTTCGTGTCCAAAGATCATAGAATCATAAAATTTACAGTGCAAAAGGAGGCTATTTGGCACATAGAGTCTGCACCGGCCCTTGGAAAGAGGACCTCACTTAAGCCTCCACCCTATCCCACCCAGTAACCCCACTTAACCTTAGAACAGTACAGCACAGAACAGGCCCTTCGGCCCTCGATGTTGTGCCGAGCAATGATCACCCTACTCAAACCCACATATCCACCCTATACCCGTAACCCAACAACCCCCCTTTAACCTTACTTTTTTGGACAGTAAGGGCAATTTAGCATGGCCAGTCCACCTAACCTGGATATCTTTGGACTGTGGAAGGAAACCGGAGCACCCAAAGGAAACCCACACAGACACGGGGAGAACGTGCAGACTCCACACAGACAGTCACCCAAGCCGGGAATCAAACCTGGGATCCTGGAGCGTTGAAACAACTGTGCTAACCACTATGCTTCCGCGCTGCCCGCTTCGATGTACAAGTTAGGTGGGTTGCAGGGATGGGGTAGGGGAGTGCTCTTTTCGAGGGTCGGTGCAGACTCAATAAGCAGAATGACCACTGTTGGGATTCCACTCTATTCTATTCTATTTATTTTTTAAAATTATTTTTATCGGTATTTCAAATAACAGTTACAGAGTAAACAAGAAAAGAAGAGAAAAAAACTGGGTTTCACACATAAAGTATCGTACAATTACCTAGGTTTGAGCCGACAGCCTCAGGCCCCTCCTTGTCACCATAGCCATGACTGAGGCTTTAAAGCTGGACAGTATTTACATTTGTACGACAATGTTCGATTTTCAGACCAGTCTGTCGGATTTCACTAGGGTCCCTGTCGCTTAACGGCAGGAGTCATTTCTCATTTCCCCCTTCTGTATCCTGCTGTGTTTAAGCACTATCACCATGTGGTAGCTGGTAAGTCTGATCAAGCCAGTAAGAGGTCATCAGTTAGATTAGTAGAGTGTCAACCCACAGCTGAACATGTACAGCAGTCCACTAGTTAAATAAAACTGTTGGATCATCTCCTGTGTCAGACGTCTGTTTCTAGCTTCACTGCATCCAGTTGCAGTCAACGTCGAACCAACCTGCCTAACACATCTCTACCCCCACCACCTTGGACATAGTCTCGAAGAAGGCCGTCCAGAATTCCCTCAGTCTGGGGCATGACCAGAACATGTGAGTGTAGTTGGCCAGAACCCAACCCCCGGCACCTTTTACACTTGTCCTCCAACCCGGAAAGATCCTGCTCATGCGTGTCTTGGCTCTATGCACCACCTTGAGCTGCATCAGGCTTAGCCCAGTGCCGGAGGAGGTTAAGTTGACTCTGTGCAGAGTCGCGATCCAGAGTCCTCCCCATATCTCCATGCTCAATTCCTCTTCCCACTTTTGTCTGTTCTCGTCCAATGAAGTTGTAATCTTTTCCATGAGCCTCCTTGTCATCCACTAACCAGTCCAGCATACCATCTTGTTCAGGAGTGTGTGCATAGGTCTTTGGGGGAACTCTTTCATTGCAGAAACAGTTGTATAGCTGCAGTCATCTGGGCAGGATTTTCCCCTACCCGGCGGGGCGGGTGGTCCTGGCGGGACGGAGTGACGTGAACCACTCCGGTGTCGGGCCGCCCCAAAGGTGCGGAATCCTCTGCACCTTTAGGGGCTAGGCCCACCCCGGAGTGGTTTGCACCCCGCCGGCCGGCGGGAAAGGGCTTGGCGCCACGCCAACCGGAGCTGAAGGGCCTCTGCCGGCCGGCGCGAGTTGGTGCATGCGTGGGAGCGCAGCATGTGCTGGCGTCATCCCCGTGCATGCACAGAGGGATTCGCTTCCACACCGGGAATGGCGGTACAGCCTCCAGTGCGGAAGGATAGAGTGCCCCCACGGGTCCGCCCGCGGATCGGTGGGCCTAGATCGCAGGCCAGACCACCGTGGGGGCACCTTCCGGGGCCAGATCCTCCCGCGCCCCCCCAAGAACCCCGGAGGCCGCCCGCGTCGCCAGGTCCCGCCGGTAAGGGTGTCAATTACAAGAGGTCACGATTTCAAAGTGAGAGGGGGAAAGTTTAAGGGAGATGTGCGTGGAAAGTTTTTTACGCAGAGGGTGGTGGGTGCCTGGAACGCTTTGCCAGCGGAAGTGGTAGAGGCGGGCACGATAGCATCATTTAAGATGCATCTAGACAGATATATGAACGGGCAGGGAAGTAGACCTTGGAAAATAGGGGACTGGTTTAGGAAAAAAGGATCTGGATCGGTGCAGGCTGGGAGGGCCGAAGGGCCTGTTCCTGTGCTGTAATTTTCTTTGTTCTTTGTTCTTTGTACTCCAATTTATGCCGGCAGGACTGGCAAAGAACGGGCGGGACTTCGGCCCATCGTGAGCCGGAGAATTCGGGGAGCCCTGGGGCCCATTCAGTCGCGCCGATCTCCGCCATTCTCCCGCGACTTACGCCGGGCTGATTTTTTTGGGGGGCAGGAGAATTTGGAGGATGGCGGGGGCAGGATTCACGCCGACCCCCGCAGCGATTCTCCGACCACCCCCTGAGCTCCTTTGGAAAATTGGAGCTTCTCTGTGAGTCTCACCAGGGTCACTTGTCTGTTGTCCATGTACATGTCCTCTACCGTCTGCGTTCCTCTATCCCGTCCCCAAATTCCAAAGGTAGCGTCCATTCCTGCAACCCCCACTACCCCCTCCGGCCGACCACCCCATCCCATGAACTTCCTCCGCCGCGACACTAACCCTTCCCCCTTGCAGTCTCATCGTGATTCCTATCTGCCTCACTACTGGGTGCGGGCTCTGGGTTGACAGTGTCAGTGGGTCTGGTCCATGGAATGGAGGGCGATGATACCCATTTGACAGCATCTGACTCCTGCCAATGGTAGCACTCTCCAACGTCCACCTGGGTGATCACTGCATGCGGACAGGCCATTCCATCACACGGTCACACCAAACCATTGGGGTGGTGGAGGTGGTAATATGGTGGGAGGGGGTGGGGGTGGTGGGAGAGACGGGGTGTTTGGGGTGGGGCACCCCAGCGGTGAACGCTGTATGAATTGCGGCCACTGGCTGAAACGCATCCCAACCCCAGCACATCCTCTGCAGCCACCCAGTGTAGCCCATACCTCACACCTGTTTTAAAGAGCACAAAGGCAGGTTGATACGTTGTGAACAGGTGTTTATTGTGAAACGTTGAACATTTCTATGCAGGTGTGGTGAATGTAACTCTGTCATTCACACTGTGATATATATATGAGACCGTACGATTGTAAGTGCAGTTGCGTTGCCCGACAACTAGGGGGAGTAGCTCTGGGAATGCTTAGGAGTTTGTACAGGGCTCCACCCTTGGCTCCGCCCACGGCTCCTCCCCCTGGATTGCTGTATAAATATCGATGCCCAGAGCCAGCTGACCAGTTCATCGAGAGTTCAACGTGTAACAGGCTGGCTCTGTAGTAAGTAGATTAAAACCACTGTTCATATCTCAATGCACGTGTCTAGTGAATTGATGGTCTCATCAGCAGGTTTTTACCCTAGCCCCTATCGCTTAACTGTGTGCTGTGCCCATGTCAACGTAACTGGTGTATACCTTTCTGGTTTACAGGCCCTAATTCTACATCTGGGTGGATCCCCAGGTTGTACATTAGGAGGGGAGGCAGCCTCCTGCCACCCTCTAACCTGCGACCTCTTTGGCGGCTGTCTTCTGGGGCGACCGGGCCTGGATGGGCCCGGCTGCTGCTCGGGTGTCCAAGGTGGCTTGGTGCGGCACTGCTCTGCCTGCTGCCCATTAGATGCACCAGGGATAGGAGAGGGGGGATCCGAGGCACTGTGGTGTTACAGCACCTCCCTGCGGAGTCACCAACACGGTCCCCATCACCTACGCATCCCTCGGTGTACCGGATGGCCCTCGGGCTACACCTTTAGATGGGGTGTGAGCGGAGCTAACCCTGAGGCTCTGGCACACAGGCCATGGGAACCGCATCTCAACTGATGCCGATCTCTGCCCCGCCAACTGCCCTCTCGATGTTCCACTAACCAGGTCCAGTGCCCGCTACCCTTCTGTGGTGAGGGGCCGCAGGTCTGGCAGTTCTCCTCCAGTCTATTCCCTCTTCCGGGGGTTATGAGCTGCCTTCTCCTGAGGGTGGAGTGGGGGGAGACAGAAAACGCAGTGTGTTCTTTCATTAAAAGACAATGTAACGTGGCCAATCCACCTACCTTGCCGATCTTTGGGTTGTGGGGGTGACACCCACGCAAAAACGGGGGGAATGGGGCTTGGATCGAGCCCGGGTCCTCAGCACCATGAGGCAGCGGTGTTAACTCATAGTGTTAGACAGTTGGATGCATACAGCACAGGTGGTGGATAGCTGGTGGCGTTCACGGTCAGGGCACCTGGCCATGGAGGCCGGTATGGGTGTTGGCATGTGGTGCAGGGTGGGGGTTTGGTCGCCCTCTGGGTGGGGTGATAATAGTAATAATAGGAAACCAAGACATGGCAGACGAACTGAATAGTCGCTTTGCATCAGTCGTCACGGTGGAAGACACCAATGGGATGCCAGAGCTCCAGGAGAGCCAGGGGCAGAGGTGAGTGCAGTGACCATTACTAAGGAGAAGGTTCTAGGGAAACTGAAAGGTCTGAAGGTGGATAAGTCACCTGGGCTGGATGGACTACACCCCAGGGTCCTAAAAGAGATAGCTGAGGAGATTGTGGAGGCTTTGGTGGTGATCTTTCAGGAATCATTGGAAGCAGGGAGAGTCCCAGAAGATTGGAGAGTGGCTAATGTAACCACTGTTTAAGAAGGGAGGGAGTCAGAAGACGGGAAATTATAGGCCGGTTAGCCTGACTTCGGTCATTGGTAAGATATTAGAGCCCATTATTAAAGATGAGATCGTGGAGTACTTGGAAGTACACGGTAAAATGGTACTGAGTCAGCACGGCTTCGTCAAGGGGAGGTCAAGTCTGACAAATCTGTTAGAGTTCTTTGAGGAGGTAACAAGAAAGTTAGACAAAGGAGAACCAGTGGACGCGATTTATTTAGATTTCCAGAAGGCCTTTGACAAGGTGCCGCATAGCAGACTGTTAAATAAGTTAAGAGCCCACGGTGTTCAGGGTAAGATCCTGGCATGGATAGAGAATTTAACTGGCAGAAGGTAGAGAGTGGGGATAAAGGGGTCTTTTTCAGAATGGCCGCCAGTGTCTAGTGGTGTGCCTCAGGGGTCTATGCTGGGACCACAACTTTTCACAATATACATTAATGATCTGGAAGAAGGAACTGAAGGCTCTTTTGCTAAGTTTTCAGATGGTACAAAGATCTGTAGAGGGACAGGTAGTATTGAGGACGCAAGGGGGTTGCAGAAGGACTTGGACCAGCTAAGCGAGCGGGCAATGAAGCGGCAGGTGAAATACAATGCGGAAAAGTGTGAGGTTATGCACTTTGGAAGGAGTAATTTAGGCATAGACTATTTTCTAAAAGTGGAAATGCTTAGGAAAGCAGAAGCACAAAGGGACTTGGGAGTCCTTGTTCACGATTCTTTTAAGGCTAACGGGCAGGTTCAGTCGGCAGTTAGGAATGCAAATGCAATGTTAGCATTCATGTCGAGGGCGAGAATACAAGACCAGGGATGTACTACTGAGGCTGTATAAGGCTCTGATCAGACCCCATTTGGAGTATTGTGAGCAGTTTTGGGTCCTGTATCTAAGGAAAGATGTGCTGGCCTTGGAAAGGGTCCAGTGGAGGTTTACAAGAATGTTTCCTGGAATGAAGAACTTGTCGTATGAGGAACGGTTGAGGACTCTGGGTCTGTACCCATTGCAGTTTAGAAGGATGAGGGGGGATCTTATTGAAACTTACAGGCTACTACGAGGCCTGGATACAGTGGATGTGGAGAGGATGTTTCCACTTGTAGGAAAAGCCAGAAGCAGAGGACAAAATCTCAGACTAAAGGGACGATCCTTTAAAACAGAGATGAGGAGGAATTTCTTCAGCCAGAGGGTGGTGAATCTGTGGAACTCTTTGCCGCAGAAGGCTGTGGAGGCCAAATCACAAAGTGTCTTTAAGACAGAGATAGATAGGTTCTTGGTTAATAAGGGGATCAGGAGAATGGGGATGAGAAAAATATCAGCCATGATTGAATAGCGAAGCAGACTTCATGGGCCGAGTGGCCTGCTTCTATGTCTTATGGTCTTCTGGGTGGGGGTGGGGTTTACGGGTGTGTGGAACTGGGTTTTGCTGCCAGGAGCATAGTGCTGCCCACTCACCCTGGCCGCCCTGAGAAGGCTGTGCAGTTATTTCTGGCACTGCTCTCCAGCCCTGGCAGTGGGGCCCACAGCGCTCATGACCTCTGCCACCTGTGCCCAGATGCAGTGTACGACGGTGGGTGGCATCCTCCTTGCTATCCCAGGGCATAGGGTAGCCTGCTCCTCTTCCACGGTGTCCAAAAGGGTCTCCAGCTCCATCTCTGCAAATTGATGTGCTGCACTCCATGCTCCCATCTTTTTCGCTGGGACCTGTGTGTGTGGGAAGTGGAGTGCTTTTATGCGGCTGCAGCTTGTCAGCCTCTCGAGTTTTCTTTTTATTTGTTCATGGGATGTGGGTGTCGCTGGCTGTGTCAGCATTTATTACCCATCCCTGAGGGCATTTAATCATCAACTACATTGCTGTGGGTCTGGAGACACATGTAGGCCAGACCAGGTAAGGACGACAAATTTCCTTCCCTAAAGGACATTAGTGAACCAGGTGGGTTTATACGACAATCGACAATGGTTTCATGCTTATTAATTCCAGATTTCTATTGAATTAAAATTTCACCATGCGCCATGCCGCGATCTGAGCCCGGGTCCCAAGATCATGACTCTGGGTCTCTGGATTACTAATGCAGCAACAATACCACTACACCACCGCCTCCCCTATAAGTGTCAATCCCAACCGCAGGGAATACTACACTGCTTTTCATTGGAATCAATCATGTTGCACGTTGCTAGCCCGTTAATGGTTGATGAATTGCTTCAGGAGCTGCGCCAATTTTGCTGCTGTAGAAATCCACCGACTCAGTCCCGGCTTCAACACTTAGTTTCTGAAATGGATGAATTCTGCCCTATAATTCTCATTGTGATTCAGGCCTGACTGATGTGTTCAGTCACTGTGAAGGAACACCATCAATGTGCCCGGAAGGTTGAACGAAAACATAGGACAAAATCCTGAACTGGGAACCCTGACTTTATCTTGCGCAGTGATCAGGTTTTCACTTCAGACTGAAAGGAACACAGCGCATCGTAACAATGAGCCATAGAAAAGTGAAGTTAATTGGAGTTTATTTACAGAAGTGAACCTTATGTAGAAGTGATTCACACTGTGCAACTACAACTTTCTGAGTTTCCTTACCTTGCTACTGCACCTTGATGCATCCCCAACATTCACAGCAGAGGTGGAGGTAGCCTATTGTCCACCTAGCCCTGTTGCTTGTAATTACCTTGGTGAGCATCCTCCATGGGCCGAGACCTGTGGGGCCCTGGCTTGCTTTTGGGTCCCTGCTATGTGGCAGTGCCCCACTCCTTGGTATGTGGAGCTGGAGCTGAAGCAGTCACAGGAAGGAAGGATGCGGATGAGTGGGATATTCCCAGAGTCACCTGGGTGGATGGCCTCAGAGTGTGCACAAGCTGCTGCTCCTCCCTGTGGGTGCTCAACGGCCATTGGCTGCTTCCTTGAGAGGAAGGGTAGCTGGAGTTAGCTCAAAGCCCAATCCCACTCTGGTGTTGGCACTGCCAGAAAGTGCCCCTTCCATGGAGTGCAGCTCCTGCAGCAGATGTCTTGGACCAAAGTCTCTACAACGGACGCTACTCTACCAGTTTTGAACTTGGTGCTTTGGAGTGTCAGCGCCATCACCTGGTCTGAAGGCGGATAAACTCCTCTATCGTTTGTAATCCAAGGAGTGCAGCAAATATCCCTTCCTGATTTTCCCAAGTTTACGTTTGGGGTTTCAGCAACTGAGGCACGACTGAGTCCAGAGGCTTGGCATCTGACTGGGCCTCAGCATATTCCTGTCCTCCAGTAATTCTCCAGGTGCCAGCTCCCTGCCTCTATCTGCTGTGAATCAGAAAGTGTGATGTGCTCACCAGATTGTGATTCTTGGGCTGCTTTAGAACTAAGTCTCACTGAGGAGTGTCTCTCTGGTGGTGTGGGTGGGTGACGGCTCTTCTATTTCTGGGTCTGTGAATTCATGGTTCCTGCTGTTGTTGGGGACTGGAGTTGAGGGCCTGGCTTGTGGACCCCCTCAGCTGCTTTCCAGATGTTTTCAATTCTGTCTTCACCCAAGAGAATGAGGAGGTAGTTATGAAACTCGAGGAGAGAGATTGTGAGGTTCTTGAGCAAATTGTCATAGGGAGTGACAAGGTACTAAAAGTAGACAAATATCCAGGGTGTCCCAGGTTGTTGTGGGAGGCAGGGGAGGAGTTTGCCAGTGCTCTGACTCAAATTTTTAATTCCACTATCAACGGGGGAGATGCCAGAGGTCAGCTAATGTGGAGAACAGCTAATGTGGTACCACTATTTAAGAAAGGTTGTAGAGACAAGCCAGGGAACTACAGGCCAGTGAGTCACATGTTCATGTGTTGGTGCAAACTCGATGGGCCGAAGGGCCTCTTCTACACTGTGGTATTCTGTGATTCTGTGATCCTACGAAAGAAAGGAGAGTTCATTAGTGCAAGACATGGACCTGAGAAACAGGAAACATCACTCAAAGTATTGATGTCTGAAGAATGAAGCAGTGCTGGATCTTCACTTGCTTTATTGCCGCCCACATTGGCATCAGCACAGGAGCATTCGATTGCTCTGTCCTCTAAGTTTCTGAGAACCTTGAGATCTGACATTCCTCCACCCAACTGTGACCACTGTTAAACGATAAAATATTAAAGCATGCCGCTGTTCAGAGAGACTTGGGTGTGCTAGTGCATGAGTCACAGAAGGTTGGTTTACAAGTGCAACAGGTGATTAAAAAGGCAAATGGAATTTTGTCCTTCATTGCTAGAGGGATGGAGTTTAAGACTAGGGAGGTTATGTTGCAATTGTATAAGGTGTTAGTGCGGCCACACCTGGAGTATTGTGTTCAGTTTTGGTCTCCTTACTTGAGAAAGGACGTACTGGCACTGGAGGGTGTGCAGAGGAGATTCACTAGGTTAATCCCAGAGTTGAAGGGGTTGGATTATGAGGAGAGGTTGAGTAGACTGGGACTGTACTCATTGGAATTTAGAAGGATGAGGGGGGATCTTATAGAAACATTTAAAATTATGAAGGGAATAGATAGGATAGATGCGGGCAGGTTGTTTCCACTGGCGGGTGACAGCAGAACTAGGGGGCATAGCCTCAAAATAAGGGGGAAGTAGATTTAGGACTGAGTTTAGGAGGAACTTCTTCACCCAAAGGGTTGTGAATCTATGGAATTCCTTGCCCAGTGAAGCAGTTGAGGCTCCTTCATTACATGTTTTTAAGGTAACGATAGATAGTTTTTTGAAGAATAAAGGGATTAAGGGTTATGGTGTTCGGGCCGGAAAGTGGAGCTGAGTCCACAAAAGATCAGCCATGATCTAATTGAATGGCGGAGCAGGCTCGAGGGGCCAGATGGCCTACTCCTGCTCCTAGTTCTTATGTTCTTATGTTCTCTCCCTCTTGTGTACCAGCTTGTCCTGCATGAAAACAGATGGCTAGAGTATAAGCAGAATGCCAATCAGGGCAGATGATAAGGATGCCTGGCATTTGTGGATGCTGAGTGGTACATGTGAAGTGATGAGAACATGACCCACATGGTACATGTGGGAGAGTTAGTGACGGTGTCCTCTGTGCTGCCGTTGAATCGAATCCCTGGAAATGTATGATGTCTGAGAGTTTGAGAGTTGAGTGATGAGAAGTGTGACTGATTGGAGGCGATCATTCATCCATTTGCAGAACTTGATGGCTATTCTCTTTTGCAGGGTGTTGGCACTGGCCACCACTACTGGGCTGGCCATCTTGGTTGCCGGTCTTTTCCCAGAGTGTGGACACAAACATCACAGTGGGCCTCCAATGCCAGCAGATGCTCAAGGGAAGCGTCGGTAAACTTGGGTGCAGAATGTTTCCTGGGTTTGGCATGCATGACTTCTCAGTGAACTCCCTGGCACTGTGCATGGCACATTGTGTTGGCAGTGTGCATGGCGCCCAGATCATTGAAGGACAGAGGTGAAAGCGGGATTGGCGTATCAGAGGCCACCTACCAGTGATACTGAGTGAGACCCTGCCTGCAAATTACTTCACCAAGTGCTGCACTATATAGCGGAAAAAGCCACCATTGCCGTCAGCAGGATAAACACCATTTTCCCTGCCTGAAATCGGATTTGCTGATTTCTAAGATGATTCAGTTTGTACAGTTCTGGTCACCATGTTGCAGGAAGACAGCATTGCTCTGGAGAGAGTGCAGAAGAGATTCACAAGAATGTTGCCAAGGTTTAAAAATTGCAGCTGTGAGGAGAGATTGTTTGTTTTCCTTAGAACAGAGGAGGTTAAGTGGTGACTTAATTGATTTGTACAAAATTATGAGGGACCGAGATAGGGTAGACAGAAAAGACATGTTTCCCCCAGTGGAGGGTTTAATTACCAGGGTGCATAGATTTAGGTGATTTATAGAAGGGACAGAGGGGACATGAGGCAAATTTTTTTCACCCAGAGAGTGATGGGTGTCTGGTGTTCACTGCCTGAATTGGTGGTTGAGGCTGAAATGCTCAACTCATTCAAAAGGTACCTGGATCAGCGTCTGAAGTGCTGAAACCTGCAAGGTTACAGATAAGGTGCTGGAAAGTGGGATTAAAATGAGCGCCTTGTTTCTTTTTTTTTCTTGATCGGTGCACACACGATGGGCTGAATGAACTCTTTCTGCACCGTAGCTTTTCTATGGTTCTGTAGTTCTGGGAAACAAATGCTGACCTAGCCAGTGGCACCTTAAAGGATGTTCTGTTCTAATGAGTGCAAGACGATAAGCTTTGATAGTTTTTTTTTCGGCATAACTCACGTTCAGTACAACCAAATTATGAAAGGCAATTTGGAACTTTCTGAGATTTTGCAAGACGCCACATCAATACAGGTCTTTCTGCTAGTGGGATGACAATGAAACTGTTAGATCTAAAAATCCAGTTGGTTCACTTGATACCTTTCAGATAAGGTAAGGAAAGCTGGTGTGCTAAGTATGTATGAAGGAGACACTGGAGCACAGTGGTTAGCATGGGGGAGTTGAAATGGGTAGGTAATTCAAAGGGTCGGTGAAAACTCGATGGGCTGAATGGCCTCCTTCTGCACTGTTGGGATTCTATTCTATCCTAACTGCAGGTTGACATTATGTTGTTGACTCTTTGTTGTAGGCTGGATTGCCTACTCAGGCAGGGGTTTATGGGGAGGTGGAACAATGTGATTTCCCCGGTTTATGGTGATTACTGCCACTGGGGCCTGGCCTCAGAATCCTGGCCATTTCATTTTTTTTTTAGTTTTTCCAATTAAGGGGCAATTTTGCATGGCCAATCCACCTACCCTGAACATCTTTCGGTTGTGGGGGTAAGACGCACACAGACACGGGGAGAATGTGCAAACTCCACATGGACAGTGACCCGGGGCTGGGATCGAACCCGGTCCTTAACGTTGTGAGGCAGCAGTGCTAACCACTACATCACTATGCCACCCAGAATCCTGCCATTTCCTGACACAGTCAGTGGAGCCACCAAAATTGGTGTTGGAAGGAGTAGCTCAGCAAATTCCGACTGCCTTGTCACAGGTGGGAGGGTTGAATGGAGGGTATTCAGTGGTGTTTAGGTCTATAAACAGAGCTGGGCTATGGATTTACTTCTCAATTTTTCCTGCAGTTGGCGATGTCAGAGGTGGAATCGGATGTTCAGGCGGAAGTGCAGGGCATTGGTGAAATCCAACTTCTTCTACTGGTTGGTGATATTCCTGGTTTTCCTCAACACTCTAATGATAGCATTAGAGCACCACCGTGAACCTGACTGGCTGACCAACATTCAGGGTAAGATCAGAACCCGTAAACACCAGAGTCAGCATTATTGCGAGCAATAGAGGTACTACACCCCATCACCCCAAACCCCACATACAAGCCCAGCTAATCCCCTGGTAACTGACACCCCAATA
This sequence comes from Scyliorhinus canicula, assembly GCF_902713615.1. Lineage (NCBI taxonomy): Eukaryota > Metazoa > Chordata > Chondrichthyes > Carcharhiniformes > Scyliorhinidae > Scyliorhinus > Scyliorhinus canicula. The sequence continues at coordinate 77,773,173 of NC_052160.1, read as the reverse complement.
CACACCCAGCCTCTCCCATGGTGACAGAACCCCCAATACACACCCAGCCTCTCCTATGGTAACAGACCCCCCCAATACACACCCAACCTCTCCCATAGTAACAGAACCCCCAATACACACTCAGCCTCTCCCATGGTGACAGAACCCCCAATACACACTCAGCCTCTCCCATGGTAACAGACCCCCCAATACACACCCAACCTCTCCCCTGGTAACAGACCCCCCAATACACACCCAGCCTCTCCCATGGTGACAGAACCCCCAATACACACCCAGCCTCTCCTATGGTAACAGACCCCCCCAATACACACCCAACCTCTCCCACAGTAACAGAACCCCCAATACACACTCAGCCTCTCCCATGGTAACAGACCCCCCCAAAACACACCCAACCTCTCCCATGGTATTGGACCCCTCCACTGCACACCAGACCCCTCATCTGGTAATGGAGACCCCTCCAGTACATACCCAGACCCTCCTCTGGTAAAGGAGACCCCTCCAATACAGCTCCAGCCCTTTCTCTGTTAATGGAGACCCCCGCAAAACAGACAACCCGTCCTCTGGTAATAGCCCCCCCCCAAATATACCCAGCCCCATCTCTGGTAATAAACCCCACCCAACACAAACTCAACACCTCCCCTGGTAATAACCCCCCCCCCCCCCCCCCCCCCCCACCCCCCCATATACACCCAACCCATCCTCTAGTAATAAACACTCCACTAATACACACCCAGTTCCTCCCTTGGTAATAAACCCCTCCCAATACGCATCCAGACTCTCCTCAGGGAATGGAGACCCCAAATATACACCCAGCGCCTGCCCTGGTAATAAACACCTTGGAATACACATACTGCCCCATCTCTGGTAATAGACTCCCCAATATACATCCAGTTCCATTTCTGGTAATAAACCCCATCCAACACAAACTCAATCCCTCCCCTGATAATAAACCTCTCCCCCAATATACACCCAACCCATTGTCTAGTAATAAGTCCCCCCAATACACACCCAGTCCCGTCCCTGGTAATTAAACTCTCCCAATGCACACCAGCCTCTCCTCTGGTAATGGAGACCCATAATATACACCCAGCCCCATCTCTGGTAATGGATCCCCCATAATGCATACCCAGCCCCTCCTCTTGTAATGAGAGACCCAACAATAGACATCCAGCCCCTCCCCTGGCAATAATCCCCCCCCCCACCCCCCAATACACACCCGACTCCTGCCTGGTAATAAAACACCTCGGAATACACACAAAGTCCCTCCCCTGGTAATAGACCCCCCAATACACACACAGCCCCTCCCCTGGTAATAAACCCCCCCATGCACTCAGTATACACTGGTAATGGATCCCCCGATACACACTCAGCAGCTCCTCTGGTAATGGAGACCCCCCAATACTCACCCAGCCCATTCCGATGGTAATAGACACCCCAATATACACCCAGCCCCTCCCCTGGTAATTGTCATATCCCACAAGGGACTTATGGGGTGGGAATGATTATCATCCCTGTGGTTCTGGTGGAGTATGAGCTTTCCCGCCGAGGGGCGGGGAAACACCTTTCAGCTATTTAGAAAAGTTTGACCAGTAAGGCAACGATCAACGAGACACCTGGTAGGGATCTAACTGTGAATAAACTGGATTCCACGCTCCTTGCCAGTTCATTAAGGACATGGTGACTTCCAGTGGCGGCCATGGTGTGAGTGGTCGCAAATTAGGTGGCTCCTGCTCGAAGTGGCATTGTTTTGGGTCTGTTTGCCCGTTTTGGGAGGAGTTATGCAGGTGGAAAGTGTTGAAGCATAAATGGCTAAGAAGTCTATTTTGTAGGGTATGTCTCGGGCCTCTCAAACTAGGAGGTGTAACAAGTAAGGGACAGCAGTCAGACTAGGAGATCTCTCGAATTGCGACAGACGGAATGATGATGGAGAGCTCTGTGGCATCGTTGTTCTCTCAGTGGTCCACAGAACAGTCAGGAGTTCCTGACAGTGAAGTTTGACCAGCAGAGGAAGGACGTCTCAGAGGATCTGGCCAGGTTGGTCAGGCCAACACGGGCAGCCGACAGAGAGTGGAGCAAAAGCTGGAGGCGCAGTATGCGTTGTTCCAGAAAGTGGCAGAGTCTGTGGCTGACCATGAGGATCATGGTCAGCCACTGGGCCTTGTTCGAGGCAGAAATTGTGCTGGTGGCGGAGAGCTAGAAGAGGTTAAGAGAAAAGGTGGATGACTTGGAGAATCACTCGAGAAGGTAAAATCCGTGGATTGGAGGTCTGCCAGAAGGGATCGAGGGAACTCAGGCCACACAATATGTGGCAAGGATGTTCGAGATATTGGCGGGGGAGGGAGTCTTTGACCGACCTCCTGAGATGGCTTGAGCGCACAGGTCACTGAGGAGAAAGTTGAAGACAGGTGAGCCGCCGAAGGCAATCGTGGTGCGGCCTTGGACAAAGAGAAGATTCTGCAATGGGAGAAGGAGACGAGTGAATGCACTTGAGGCGGCCATGCGGTGCATATTTATCAGGACTTGAGAGTGAAGTTGGTCAAGTGACAGGCCGGGTTTATTAGGGTCAAAGCGGCCCTATTCAGGAAAAAAGTGAAGTTTGGTGTGTGGTATCCTGCTTGTTTGTGGATCACGTGCCGGAATCAGCAGTTTTATTTCAATGCACTGGAGGAGGCGAGTGAGTTTATGAGAGACCATACTTGTGAGAACATTGGACTTGGGAGATACCTATGAGGGAAGGAGTTGCATTTATGTCAGGTTATTTGTTTGCTATTGCTGTTTTATCCACCGTGTTTAATTGATCATAGGTGTATGTGTTAAATTGATTATGCTGTGTCCCTGGTTACCTGTTATGTCTTAGGTTGGGGGATCTGTTTGAGGTGCGGTAGGTGGGGGGAATGGGAGAGGGTGGGATGGAGGAACCAAGATGGATGGATGCCAGTCAGTGTGGGTGCGGTTGTTTTGGAATCGGGGAGGTGGGGGGAGGGGTGGTGAATGGGGTATTTAAGGCTTTTTATCGGACTGTACAGCTTCGGAGCCGTCAGTGGGGAATGAAGGTATGAGGCGGTTCTTGGATGGGCTGCAGCTCCTGACGGTGGAGGAGGAGAAGGTGCAGGGTTGGGGGCGCTGATGGGGTTGAGGGAGGTAATGGATTGTGGGTCCCCCGTCCCGGTCCTGGGCCTAGATGGGTTCTCGGCAGACCTTTATGAAGTTTGGAATTGGGACACATATTAGTCGTTGGAGAAGGGGATGCTCCCCTCACGCTGTCTCAGGATTCTATCTCGCTCATTTAAAAAAAGGATAAGGACCCAGAGCAGTGTGGATCCTACCGCCCGATTTTGTTGTTACAAAACTATTGGCGAAGGTGCTGTTGATGCTTGTGGAAGATTGTGTGCCGGGGGGAATAGGGGAGGAACAGACCGGGTTGGTGAAGGGGCGGCACATCTGTCAGCTAATGTCGGGAATTTATTGAATGTGATCATGATGCCTCGGGGGGTGGGGGGGGGGGGGGGGGTGTTGCAGGATGTGGAGGTGATAGTTTGGGTTAGGGCAGGGATTAGTAGATGGGCGAGGCTGCTGTATAAGGCCCCTAAGGCGAGTCTCCGGACAATTAACGTCAGTTTGGAGTACTTCAGAGTACAGCGGGGGATGAGGCATGGGTGCCCGCTCCCCCAGCTGCCTTTTGCTCCAGCAATTGAGCCATTGGGTGTGGCACTCAGGGTCCCGGGGTGTGGGTGGAGGAATATTGTGAGGGGGAGGGGATTGGAACACCGAATCTCCTTGTACGTGGACAATCTCCTGTTCTCTATTTAAAACCTGGTGGAGAGTTTCAATAGAATTATGGGAATTTAGGGGGAGTTTAGTCTGTTCTTGGGCATAAGCTCAACATGGGGAAGGGGGAGGTGTTCCTAGCTTTCGGTATCTGAGGATACAAGTGCCGCAGAGCTGGGTACAGTTGCACAAGTTGAACTTGCCGAATTTGGTTGAGGATTTTAAGAGGTAGGGGGCGGGATTCTCCCACTCGGCGGCAGAGTGTCCACGCTGCCGGAAACGCCGTCGCGTTTCACGGCGACGTGAACGGGCCACTGGGAGTATCGATTCTGGCACCTACAGGGGGCCAGCACGGCGCTGGAGCGGTTCACGCCGCTCCAGCCTCCCATCCCGGTGTGAACTGTGCGCTGCGGGATCCGCGGATGCGCAGTGGTGCCGGCGCCAACACACACATGCAAGGTGGTCTCCCTCAATGTGCCGGCCCCGACGCGTAGAAAATAGGCCTGGGGAGCGCGAGGCTGGCCTGCCGATCGGTGGGGCCCGATCGTGGGCCAAACCCCATCGGAGGCCCCCATCCCCCCAGGGTCGGAGCCCCCCTCACAGGCTGCCCCCTGACCCTGCGAGCAGAGCTCCCGCCGGCTGCGACCAGGTGTGGACGGCGCCGATGGGACTCTGCCTTTTTAGAGCGGCCGCTCAGCCTATTCGGGCCAGAAAATCGGCGGCCCGGCCGCGTACGGCGGCCCAGCCGCGTACAGCGGCCCGCAACCGCGCCACACACCAAACGCGCAGGCGTCAATGGCGCTGGTTCTCCGCTCCGCGTGGCCCGGTTTTGGGGATTCTCCGGCCCAACCCAGGATGTTTTGCCGCTATAATTAGACAGGAGGCTCCAGACGGTAAAATGACTGTGTTGCCGAAATATTTGTTCACCTTCCGGTATCTTCCGATCTTTGCGCCCATGTCCTTTTTTAGGAGGGTCAATAAAATGATCTCAGAGTTTATATGGGCAGGCAAGGTTCCTCGTACTAGGAGGATGTTTTTTGAGCAGGAGAGGCTGGGCGGGGGGTTAGCATTGCAAAATCTGCAGAATTACGATTGGGTAGCAAACATCGCAAAGATTATGAAGGGAGGTTGGTGTGGGTGGATAGATGAGGCCTCGTGTAAGGGTATTATTGCTGGCATCTCTTCCGTTCTCATTGGCCAGGTACTTCATGAACCCTGTGGTGGTGTCAGCGCTGAGGGTATTGAACCAGTGTCGGCAGCAATTCAAATTGGAAGGCATGTCCCTGTGGGGGTCGATTTGCAGTAACCACAGGTTTGTCCCGGCTGGGTTGGATTCTACGTTTACAGAGAGGGGGCAGATGTGGATAGAGCATTTCAGGGACTTAATGGTGGGCGCTTTGCAGAGTTAAAGGATTGGAGGCTATGTTTCAGTTACCAAAGTGGAATAGTTTCGGTACCTGCAAATTAGGCACTTCAGAGGAAGGAGTTAGCCTCGTTCCTCGAGCTGCCACCCTCGATGCTACAGGATAAGATTCTGCCTGAGGAGGAGATAGGATAAGGCAGGGTGTAGGACATATATGGGGAGCTGATGGAGAGAGAGAGAACTTCGGTAAAGGAAGTAAGGCGTGTTGTGTTCTTTGTTTTCGTTCTTCCAGGTTGGTGAAGGTTGTAGTGTTAACAAAGAACAGCAAGCAGTTTTTAACAAACATAGCTAATTTATTACACTACACTGAATTAGATTCGAACATCTTACGAAGGAATTAGTCAAGCAATGATTACACTAAACATCTACAATATTAAACTATGCTATCAGTTAAGCCATCTCACACCTACTGTGTCTCTACTTCTCTTGCTCTCTCTCCCACTCTCTCAGAAGTCAAGTAGTCATGTGAAATTGATATGGTTGCTCTATAGCACCATTTAGTGATGAGAGTAGTAACATCAGATTAACCCCATATGTACTCTATAATACCCACATATTGTGACAAGGCGCAGATGGGAGGAGGAGCTGGGGGGTTTTTGGGCCGGGATTCTCTGCCCCCCCCGCGGCCGGAATGGAGAATCCCCAGGGGGAGGTGCAAATCCCTCCTCGCCGGCCCAATGCCGGCTGCCCTATTCTCCGGCGCCGTTTTTCAGGCGGAGGCGGGATTCCCGTCATGCCGGTCGGGGGCCGTTGACAGCAACCCCCTGGCGATGCTCCGGGCCCCGATGGGCCGAGCGGCCGTCCATTTTTGGCCAGTCCCGCTGGCGTGAATTATTTACCTCACACACGACGGGACCTGGCAGGTGAGTATGTGGGGGCGGTCCTCGGGGGGGGGTTGGCAATCTAGTCGTGAGAGAACCCTTGCGGATGAGTGACCACAATATGGTATAATTCTTTATCAAGGTGAATAGTGAGGTAGTTCATTCTGAGACCAGGGTCCTGAACCTCAATAAAGGTAACTATGATGGTATGAGGCATGAGCTGGCTACGGACAGGGAAACATTACTGAAAGAAAGGACAGCGGAAAGGCAATGGCAGGCATTCAAGGAACAAATAGATGAACTCCAAAATTGTTTATTCCTATTTGGTGCAAGAGTAAAAAGGGAACTATGGCCAAACCATGGCTTACAAGTAAAGATATTATTAGATTTAAAGAAGGCATACAAATTAACAAGAAAAAGCAATAGAGCTGAGGATTGGGAACAGTTTAAAATTCTGCAAAGGCAGACCAAGGGATTGATTAAGAAGGGAAAATACAATTTGAAAGTAATTAGTGGGGAACGTAAAAACCGACTATAAAAGTTTCTATAGATATGTGAAGAGAAAAAGATTAATAAAAACTAATGTAGGCCCCTTACGATCAGAAAAGGGGGAATTCATAGGATCATAGAATTTATAGTGCAGGAGGAAGCCATTCTGCCCATCGAGGCTGCACTGGCCCTTGGAAAGAGCACCTCATAACAGGGAACAAAGAAATGACTGAGGGAACTAAAGTCACAAAGGAAGACATGAATAATGCACCTGAAGTTCTGAGAAGCACAAGTTTTAGTGAGGAGGTGAAGGAAATTAGCATTAGTAAAGAAATGGTTTGGGGGAAATTAATGGGATTGAAGGCGGAAAAATCTCCAGGACCTGATAATCTTCATCGCAGAGTACTTGAGGAAGTGGCCCCAGAAATAGTAGATTCATTTGTTGTCATTTTTCGAAATGTTTGGACTCTGGAATGGTCCCTACAAATTGGAGGGTAGCGAATGTAATGGCGCTATTCAATAAGGGAGGTAGAGAGAAAACAGACAACAGACAACCAGTGAGCCCAACACTGTCGTAGGGAAGTTGCGGGAGTCCATTATCAAGGATTGCATAGCACAGCATTTGGAAAGCAGTGGTGTAATCAGATAAAGTCAGCATGGATTTATGAAAGAAAAATCATGCTTGACCATTCTACCAGAAGTCTTTGAAGATGTAACGAGTCGAGTTGATCAGGGAGAACCAGGTGGTTTATTTAGACTTCCAGAAGGCTTTTGACAAGGCTTCACATAGCAGATTAATATGTAAGGTTAAAGTGCATGCGATTTAAAAAATTAATTTACGGGATGTGGGCCAACATTTATTGCCATCCCTAGTTGCCTTTCAGAAGGTGGTGGTGAGTTGCCTTCTTGAACCACTGTAGTTCTTGATGTGTAGGTACACCCACTGTGCTGTTAGGGAAGGAGTTCCAGGATGTTGCCCCAGCGACAGTGAAGGAATGGCGATATATTTCCAAGTCAGGGTAGTGAGTAACTTGGAGGGGAACCTCCAGGTGGTGGGGTTCCCAGGTATCTGCTGATCTTGTCCTTCTGTATGGTAGTGGTCGTGGGTTTGGAAGGTGCTGTTTAAGGAACCTTGGTGAGTTACTGCAGTACATCTTGTAGATGGTACACATGGCTACACTGTTCATCGGTGGTGGAGGGTTTGAATGTTTGTGGAAGGGGAAGAAATCAGGCGGACTGTTTGTCCTGGGTGGTGTTGAGCTTCTTGAGTGTTGTTGGAACTGCACTCATCCAGCCGGTGTCTTGAGATGGACAGAGAGCTGGTTAGCAGACAGGAAGCAAAACATGGGACTTTTTCTGATTGGCAAGCAGTGACTAATGGGCTACCACAGGGATCTGTGCTAGGAACCTAACTGTTCACATTATATAATAATGATTTGGATGAGAGATACAATGTTGGGTGGGAGGGTGAGCTATGAAGAGGATGCAGAGATGCTTCAGCGGGATTTGGACAGGCTGAGTGAGTGGGCACATGCATGGCAGGTGCAGTAAAATGTGGATAAATGTGAGGTTATCCACTTTGGCAGCAAAAATAGGAAGGCAGATAATTATTTGAATGAGTGTAAATTGAGAGAGGCGGATATTCATCGAGACCTTGGTGTCCTTGTGTATCAGCCGCTGAAAGTAAGCACGTCGGTACAACAGTAAAGAAGGCAAATGGTATGCTGGCCTTCATAGTGGGCAGCATGGTAGCACAGTGGTTAGCACAGTTGCTTCACAGCTCCAGGGTCCCAGGTTCGATTCCCGCTTGGGTCACTGTCTGTGTGGATCTGCACGTTTTCCCCGTGTCTGCGTGGGTTTCCTCCGGGTTCTCCAGTTTCCTCCCACAGTGCAAAGGTGTGCAGGTTAGGTGGATTGGCCATGATAAATTGCCCTTAGTGCCAAAAAGGTGAGGTGGGGTGACTGGGTTACGGGGGTAATGTGGGCTTAGGTAGGATGCTCTTTCCAAGGGCTGCTGCAGACTCCATGGGCTGAATGGCCTCCTTCTGCACTGTAAATTCTATGATTCTATAGTGAGAAGATTTGAGTATAGGAATAGAGATGTTTTACTGCAATTGTTTATGGTATTGGTGAGACCACACCTTGAGTATAGTGTGCAGTTTTGTTGTCCTTATCTGAGGAAGGATGTTCTTGCTATGGAGGAAGTGCAGCGAAGGGTTACCAAGCTGATTCCTGGGATGGTGGAACTGTCATATGAGGTGAGATTAAATTGGTTAGAATTATATTCATTCGAGTTCAGAAGAGTCAGAGGGAATCTCATAGAAGGGTAGATTCAGAAAGAATGTTCCCAATGCTGGGGAGTCCAGAACTAGGGATTATAGTTTGAGGATAAGAACTTTCAGGACTGAGGTGATGAGAAATTTCTTCGCCCTGTGGTAATTGCTGCCACAGAAAGTAGTTGAGGCCAAAACATTGCATAATTTCAAGAAGGAATTAGGTATAGCTGTTGGGGTTTAATGGGATCATAGAATCTACAGTGCAGAAGGAGGCCATTTGCCCATTGAATCTGCACCGGCCCTTGGAAAGAGCAACCTACTTTAAGCCCACACCTCCACCCTATCCCCGTAACCCAGTCACCCCACCGAACCTTTTGGACCCAAAGGGGCAATTTATGATGGCCAATCCACCTAACCTGCACATCTTTGGACTGTGGGAGGAAACCAGAGCACCCGGAGGAAACCCATGCACGCACGGGGAGAAAGTGCAAATTCCATACAGTCACGCGAGCCGGAATTGAACCTGGGACCCTGGAGCTGTGAGGCAGCAGTGCTAACCACTGTGCCACCGTGCCGTCCAAGGTATATGGGGGTGGAAGGCAGGATCAGGGTTGTAATGATATGTATAGTCCAAGTATAGTAAAGAGTTAACAAGATGATGTTCATGTATATCAACACTGGGTGGTATCACTGAGTAGTCTTATAAAAGGCATGCTGGAAGAAGCTAATGGAGAAGTCAATGTAGAAGCATAGTGTGAGGTTGAGTTAGAGTGTAGTTTATATATTAGAGCGATTACTAGTTACTGTATCACAGATTCAGTATTATTATTTGATTAACTGTTACTCAGTAGAGTGTGCGAACCAAATCAAGTTAAGTAGTGTAAAATAAATTAGTTTTGATTTAAACATATAGTTTTATGTTCTTTGTCAACACTACATCTTTGGCTATCTTGGAGAATAAAACAAGGAAATAACATGGTACCAGGCAATTACTGAAGGAATTTAGTTAGAAAACAGTTAGACTCTAAGAAAAAAGAAAACTGCCACGTGCTTAGACCTCGACGGCAAGACTGCTTCCAGACTGCTTCTTGGAGCGGGTACAGGACATTCTGGAGGGGGAGGGTGAACAGCCAGTGGTCGTGGTACACATCGGTACAAACGACATAGGTAAAAAAAGGGATGAGATCCTAAAGGCAGAATACAGGGAGCTAGGTAGGAAGTTAAGAAATCGAACCTCAAAGGTAGTGATCTCAGGATTACTACCGGTGCCATGTACTAGTCAGAGTAGAAATGACAGGATATATAGGATGAATATGTGGCTGAAGAGATAGTGTCAGGGGGAGGGTTTCAGATTCCTGGGGCATTGGGACCAGTTCTGGGGGAGATGGGACCTGTACAAACTGGATGGGTTACACCTGGGCAGGACTGGAACTGATGTCCTATTTGCTTGAGCGGTTGGGGAGGATTTAAACTAAAATGCCAGGGGGATGGGAAACTATGCAAGGAGTCGGAGAAAGAGGGAGCAAAGACAAAAGCAAAAGGTAGAAATCAAACAGGGCAGTAGAGATAAATATTGGGAGCAAGACAAGCATTGTGAAAAAGACAAACTTAAAGGCTCTGTGCCTGAATGCACGGAGCATTTGCAATAAAGTGGATGAAGTAATCGTGCAGATAGATATAACTGGATATGATATAATTGGGATTATGGAGACATGGCTGCAGGGTGAACAGGGATGGGAACTGAATATCCCAGGTTTCTCAGTATTTAGGAAGGACAGGCATAAAAGAAAAGGTGGTGGCGTGGCACTGCTGGTTAAAGAGGAAATTAATACAATAGTGAGAAAGGATATTAGCTCTGACAATGTGGAATCTGTATGGGTATAGTTGAGAAATACCAAGGGGCAAAAAACATCAGTGGGTGTCATATATAGACCCCCAAACTGCACTGATGTGGTTGGGAATGGCATTAAACAAGAAATTAGTGATGCACGTAATAAGGGAATATCGGTGATCATGGGTGATTTTAATCTTCACATAGATTGGGCAAACCAAATTAGCCACAATGCCGTAGAGGAGGAATTCCTGGAGTGCATATGGGATGGTTTTTTTGACCAATATGTGGAGGAACCAACTAGAGAGTAGGCCATCTTAGACTGGGTACTGTGTAATGAGAAGGGAATCATTGCCAGTCTGGCTGTATGAGACCCCTTGGGGTTGAGCGAACATAACATGGTAGAATTTTTTATCAAGATGGAGAGTGAAGTAATTGATTCGGAGACTAGGGTGCTGAATCTTAATAAAGGGAACTATGAGGATATGAGGCGTGAGTTGGCCTTGATAGATTGGGGAGAGTTATTTAAAGGGATGTCAGTGGATAGACAATGGCAAACATTCAATGGCATGGAGGAACTGCAGCAACTGTTCATTCCTGTCTGGCACAAAGGCAAAGGGGATAAGAGGGCCAATCCATGGCTTACAAAGGAAATTAGAAATAGTATCCGATCCAAGGAAGAAGCATACAGATTGGCCAAGAAAAATAATAGCTCTTGAGGATTGGGAGCAGTTTAGAATTCAGCAAAGAAGGACGAAGGGATTGATTAAGAAGGGGAAAGTACAGTACGAAAGGAAGCTTGCAGGGAACATAAAGACTGACACCAAGTGTTTCTACAGATATATGAAGAGAAAAATTGGTAAAGAAAAATGTAGGCCCACTACAGACAGAAACAGGGAATGCATAATAAGGGAAAATAAATGGCTGAGCAATTAAATACATACTTTGGTTCTGTCTTCACAAATCAGATCCCAGAAATGTTGGAGAATGAAAGGTTTAATGAGAGGGAAGAACTGGGGGAGATCAACATTAGTAGAGAAATGGTGCTGGGAAAATTGATGGGACTGAAGGTGGATAAATCCCCAGGGCCTGAGAATATACATCCCAGACTGCTTAAGGAGGTGGCTCTGGAAATAGTGGATGCATTGGTGGTCATCTTCCGGGTTTCTATAGACTCTGGAACTGTCCCTGCAGATTGGGGGGTAGCTCACGTCACTCCGATATTCAAAAAGGGAGGTAGAGAGAGAGCAGTGAATTATAGACCAGTAAGCCTAACATCGGTAGTGGGGGAAATGCTTGAATCCATTATCAAGGACTTTATAGCGGAACATTTAGAAAGCAGTGGCAGGATCAGTTAGTCAGCATGGATTTATGAAGGGAAAATCATGGTTGACAAATCTGTTGGAATTCTTTGAAGATGTAACCAGTACAGTCGACAAGGGGGAGCCAGTCGATGTGGTATATTTGGACTTTCAGAAGGCGTTTGACAAAGTCCCGCATAAGAGATTATTGTGCAAAGTTAAAGCGCATGGGACTGGGGGAAATGTATTGAGGTGGATAGAAAACTGGTTGGCAGAGAGGAAACAAAAGAGTAGGGATTAATGGGTTGTTTTCACATTGGCAGGCGGTACCAGTGGGGTACCAGCTATTCACACTATATATTAATGATTTGGATGAGGGAACAAAATGTTACACCTCAAAGTTTGCAGACGATACCAAATTAGGTGCGAGGTGAATTGTGACGAGGATGCAGGGATCCTACAGCAAAATCTGGACAGGTTGGGCGAGTGGGCAAACCAATGGCAGATGCAGTATAATTTGGATAAGTGTGAGGTTATTAATTTTGGAAGCAAAAACAGGAAGGCAGATTACTACCTGAATGGTTGTAAATTGGGAGAGGGGAGTGTGCAGCGGGACCTGGGTGTCCTTGTGCATCATTCGCTGAAGGTAAGCATGCAGGTGCAGCAGGCGGTAAAGAAAGCGAATGGTATGTTGGCCTTCATTGTGAGAGGTTTCGAGTACAGGAGCAGGGATGTGTTGCTGCAATTATACAGGGCCTTGGTGAGGCCAAACCTGGAGTATTGTGTGCAGTTTTGGCCTCCTTCTCTGAGGAAGGATGTTCTTGCTCTCGAGGGTGTGCAGCAGTGGTTTACCAGACTGATTCCAGGTGTTGCGGGACTGTCATATGAACAAAGAACAAAGAAAATTACAGCACAGGAACAGGACCTTCGGCCCTCCCAGCCTGCGCCGATCCAGATCCTTTATCTAAGCTTGCCTCCTATTTTCCAAGGTCTACTTCCCTCTGTTCCCGCCCGTTCATATACCTGTCTGGATGCCTCTTAAATGATGCTATTGTGCCCGCCTCTACAACCTCCGCTGGTAAAGCGTTCCAGGCACCCACCACCCTCTGCGTAAAAAACTTTCCACGCACATCTCCCTTAAACTTTTCCCCTCTTACCTTGAAATCGTGACCCCTTGTAACTGACACCCCCACTCTTGGAAAAAGCTTGTTGCTATCCACCCTGTCCATACCTCTCATAAATTTGTAGACCTCAATCAGGTCCCCCCTCAACCTCCGTCTTTCCAGCAAAAACAATCCTACTCTACTCAACCTTTCTTCATAGCTAGCACCCTCCATACCAGGCAACATCCTGGTGAACCTCCTCTGCGCCCTCTCCAAAGCATCCACATCCTTCTGGTATTGTGGCGACCAGAACTGCATGCAGTATTCCAAATGCGGCCGAACCAAAGTCCTATACAACTGTAACATGACCTGCCAACTCTTGTACTCAATACCCCGTCCGATGAAGGCAAGCATGCTGTATGGCATTGCAGCACGGTAGCATTGTGGATAGCACAATCGCTTCACAGCTCCAGGGTCCCAGGTTCGATTCCGGCTTGGGTCACTGTCTGTGCGGAGTCTGCACATCCTCCCCGTGTGTGCATGGGTTTCCTCCAGGTGCTCCGGTTTCCTCCCACAGTCCAAAGATGTGCAGGTTAGGTGGATTGGCCATGGTAAATTGCCCTTAGTGTCCAAAATTGCCCTTAGCTTTGGGTGGGGTTACTGGGTTATGGGGATAGGGTGGAGTTGTTGACCTTGGGTAGGGTGCTCTTTCCAAGAGCCGGTGCAGACTCGATGGGTTGAATGGCCTCCTTCTGCACTGTAAATTCTATGATAAAATTCTATGTATGCCTTCTTGACCACTCTATCAACCTGCGTTGCCACCTTCAGGGTACAATGGACCTGAACTCCTAGATCTCTCTGTACATCAATTTTCCCCAAGACCCTTCCATTGACCATATAGTCCGCTCTTGAATTTGATCTTCCAAAATGCATCACCTCGCATTTGCCTGGATTGAACTCCATCTGCCATTTCTCTGCCCAACTCTCCAATCTATCTATATTTTGTTGTATTCTCTGACAGTCCTCCTCGCTATCTGCAACTCCACCAATCTTAGTATCATCTGCAAACTTGCTAATCAGACCACCTATACGAGGAGAGATTGACTAGGTTGGGATTGTTCTCGCTGGAGTTCAGAAGAATGAAGGGGGATCTCGTAGTGACTTATAAAATTCTAACAGGACTAGACAGGGTAGATGCAGGGAAGATGTTCCCAATGGTGGGTGTGTCCAGGACCAGGGGTCACAGCCTGAGGATTCAGGGTAAACCATTTCGGACAGAGATAAGGGGTGAGCCTGTGGAATTCATTACCACATTCATTACCACAGGAAGTTGTTGATGCTAATCTTTGAATATATTCAAGAGCGGCTGGGTATAGCACTTGGGGAGAATGGGATCAAAGGCTATGGGGAGAAAGCAGGATTAAGCTATTGAGTTGGCTGAAGACCATTCTGCGCATGCGCAAAAACATTGCGCGTGACGAAAGCAATGTCATGACGTGTGGAAGTTGTGGACACACCAACCCACAAAAACATGCACAGCACATGGAAAAATTTGCTCCAAATGTTGGAAACCGAATCACTCTGCTGTTTAATGCAGAACTGCACTAATAGGGACACAGTTTATATCTTCAAACTTAATGCAGACACACATGACTGTATGAAGTGTTAATATAAGTGCAGACACCTCCAAAATTGACAACACTAATAATTATATAAATGCTTATAGTCTAGAAGATTCCTTCTTTGTGGGAATTATTGAGAAGCTCCACACAACTGTGAAGCACACTTCAAATCCACAAATAGCACAATCGATTAATACGGAATACGAACATAAGAACATAAGAACTAGGAGCAGGAGTAGGCCATCTGGCCCCTCGAGCCTGCTCCGCCATTCAATGAGATCATGGCTGATCTTTTGTGGACTCAGCTCCACTTTCCGGCCCGAACACCATAACCCTTAATCCCTTTATTCTTCAAAAAACTATCTATCTTTATCTTAAAAACATTTAATGAAGGAGCCTCAACTGCTTCACTGGGCAAGGAATTCCATAGATTCACAACCCTTTGGGTGAAGAAGTTCCTCCTAAACTCAGTCCTAAATCTACTTCCCCTTATTTTGAGGCTATGTCCCCTAGTTCTGCTTTCACCCGCCAGTGGAAACAACCTGCCCACATCTATCCTATCTATTCCCTTCATAATTTTAAATGTTTCTATAAGATCCCCCCTCATCCTTCTAAATTCCAACGAGTACAGTCCCAGTCTACTCAACCTCTCCTCATAATCCAACCCCTTCAGCTCTGGGATTAACCTAGTGAATCTCCTCTGCACACCCTCCAATGCCAGTACGTCATTTCTCAAGTAAGGAGACCAAAACTGAACACAATACTCCAGGTGTGGCCTCACTAACACCTTATACAATTGCAACATAATCTCCCTAGTGCAACATAACCTCCCTATCTGAATGGAACACACCGTTAGAAGTCAGTGGTTCCGAGATTGTGTTCAAACTGGACACTGGGGCATCTGCAAATTTGATAAACACTCATAATTTATCAAAACGTTGTCATAGTCCTAAAATTCAGAAAACTGACTGCCAGTTACGTGACTATAATGGTAACATGATTACTTCTTTAGGGTCATGCTATCTCTTAGTGAAAAACAACGACACTGTGATATCCTTGCGGTTCGAGATTGTTGAAGCCAAATCGATTTTCACTACTAGGTGCACAAGCCTGTCAGGATTTACATCTTGTGAAAAGAATTTAGAACACCAGCAAACCTCTTCCACCTGTGCAGGAAGATATTGAAAGCATCCTCACTAAATTTCCTCAGGTATTTGAAGGTTCAATACAAGATTCAACTGAAAGCGAATGTTAAACCAGTGGTACACCCTCCAAGAAGAGTTCCTGCTCCATTACGTGACCATCTCAAGGAAGAACTGGAACACATGCAGCACCGAAGAATTATTTACAAGATCACAGAACCGACCGATTGGGTCAGCTTGATGGTGTGCGTTAAGAAACACAATGGAGGGACCTCCGGTGGCGGCCATGGAGTGAGTGGTCGCACATGTAATAGCTACCGCTCGTGGCAGTCTTTTTGTGGCCTTTTCCCCGGCTTGCAGTTGGAATTGTGAAGGAAAAAGGTCGAGAAATGTGAGCAGAACAGATTGACCCCCTAGTTTATGGAGCTGCGGAACAGAAGTGCCCGAAAAAGAGGATATCAGTTGGTTGGAGCGGGTGTGGTGCTGGCAACGCACACGGAGATGGTGGAGGGCCAGGGCTGGCCCTTCCGGCTCAGTGGTCGACGGAGCTGCTGGTAAGCCTCTTGAACACGAAGTTCACCCAGCAATGGAAGGAAAGTTTGGAGGACCTGGCCCGGGCGGTGGACTCGATCAAGGCCGTGGTTGACTGCGTTGACATGAGACTGGCAGCCCAGGGGTAGGTGATCCAGAAGTCGAAGGAGCTGGCGGGGGAGCATTAGGAACAGTCAACCTCGGTGGCAGCAGAGATGGGATTGATGCGGGACCAGCAGAAGCAACTGCAGGAGAAGATGCAGGATCTGGAGAACCGATCACGCAGGCAGAACATTTGGATCGTAGGTCTGCCGGAGGGGTGTGAAGGAGCGGATTCTGGTGCGTACGTGGGTAACATGCTTGAGAAGCTGCTTGGGAAGCTGCGCTTGACCGGCCGTTGGAGGTGGATCAAGCCAATGGGGCGAGCCGCCGAGGGCATTGGTGGTGAGATTGCATCGGTTCTTTGATAAGGAGTGTATCATGAGGTGGGCTAGTCAGACGAGGCCTTGAGCCTGGGAAGGTGGCGAGGTCCGTGTATACCAGGACATGGGTGCTCAGAGCTGGCTCAGAGGAGGGCGAGCTTCAACAAGGTCAAGGTGGTATTATGGGTCAAGGATTAGAGAACCCAAAAGTGTATCATGAAGTTCACCTCATCCACAACTTTTAATAGATTGTGGTTATGGGGAGCACACGGGCCTACCTTATAGGTGTGATGTCACAGAGATTTACAGTACTTTTAAATTAAAACAACGTTTCTTTATGAAACCAGTTAACACTTTATAAACCCACAGTAAACATCTTAACAACTATCAACACCAATAAATTCCCCCAAAGAACACAGTGCCCTATCAGTAACTCTTAATCTTTCCTTGCAACATCCATAAGACAAAGAAAAAGAATGCTTTGTACAGAAAGATATCAGGTAGACTTCTCTACTGAGACATGTACCACTTTAAAATCCCCAAATGAGCTGAAGCCTGTCTGTAGCCTGCAGAGAGAGATCCTAACAGCTGCTTGCCTTGCCTGCAGCTATCCAGCTCTCAAATTGAAACTAAAACACACCCTTTAGCTGCAAATCCAAAGCGAAAGTATAAGCAGCCAGACAGCCCAGCTCCACCCACACTCTGACATCACTGCAGTAATAAACACTCATTTCTTAAAGGTACACCCACTATAGCTATTCTATAAGAACACCCATTTCTTAAGGGAACTCTCACATGACACCTCCCCCCAAGAAAAAAAAATCCATCAACTTCAAGATGGTTTCAGTTTTCACCTTTTTACTTTCCTGTAAGAAATATGGACTGGACAATGAAATATGTTTTTTTTTAACAAAACAAAACACGCAAACATTTAATAATAACATAGTCCATTTTTGTTCTTCTTCCTCCAACTGGAATCCTTCTTGATTGACAGTCTCTTTGGACAAGAAGGTCTCTGCACGATCCATCCATTTCTCTACGCCTCGGCATTTCTCGTTAAAGTCAGATACTTTAGTTCAATCTGATCACAGAGCCTCTTGCAATTCTCCAACACAGGAGCATTGGTCATCACAGCTTTTAGGCCTTCAAATGCCTGTTGAAACTCCGCTGTCCACTGAAAATTTTGACGTTTCTTCAGCAAGTCCATCAGTGGAGCAATCACACTACATGTTCTATGTTCTATAAAAAGTAAGGTTAAGGGGGGGGGGGGGGTTGTTGGGTTACGGGTATAGGGTGGATACGTGGGTTTGAGTAGGGTGATCATTGCTCGGCACAACATCGAGGGCCGAAGGGCCTGTTCTGTGCTGTACTGTTCTATGTTCTATAAAAAAAATTTGGCACAAATGATCGATCAAATCCACTCATGCCAAGAAATCGCATTATTTCCGTTTGTGTCGAGGGTATTGGAACCTCCTCAATAACTTTTGTTTTCACATCCTGTGTGACCATTTGACCCTGTCTGACTGTATGGCCAAGGAAAGTGATTTGGGCTTTTCCAAATTCACGTTTGGCCAGGTTTACCACCAAACCCGCCTCCTGAAGTCGATCGAATAACTCCACCAGATGTTTTAAATGTTCTTTCCATGCCTGGCTGAAAATTACCAGATCGTCGATGTATACCGCACAATTGGGTAATCCTGAAACAACTTTGTTAGTTAACCGTTGAAATGTAGCTGGGGCGTTTTTCATGCCAAATGGCATAACTTTGAATTGGTATATACCACCTGGAGTCACAAAAGCTGAAATCTCCTTCACCCTCTCGGATAAAGATACCTGCCAGTAACCTTTAAGTGTATTCAGTTTGGAAATAAAAGCTGATTGTCCCACTTTCTCAATGCAATCCTCCAAAAGTGGGATAGGATAAGAGTCCATTCTTGCAGCTGCATTAACCTTTCTATGGTCCACACACAGCCACTGGTACCATCCGGTTTTGGTACCATCACGATGGGTGAGCTCCATTGGCTGCAACCCACTTTAAATATGCCATTTTTAAGCATTCTTTCAATCTCTTTGTTAACCTGTGCTAATTTTAAAGGGTTAAGTCTATATGGATGTTGTTTGATTGGAACAGCATTTCCCACATCGACATCATGTATAGCCGTTTTACTGCTTCCAAACTTATCTCCACAAACTTGCCCATGTGGTATCAATAACTCTTTCAAGTCAGTACATTTTCCCTCCGGAAGGTAACTCAACAATTTATCCCAATTTTTAAGAATATCCGCGTTTTCCAACTTAATTTGAGGTATGCCAAACTCAAAGTCATCTGGATTTGGTTCGTCACTTTGAGTTAGAATCATTAAAACCTCCTTTTTCTCTACTTCCCTCTCAAAGTACCTTTTAAGCATATTCAGATGACACACTTGGTGAGTTTTCCTTCTATATGGCGTTCTTACCACATAATTCACCTCACTCTATTTCTTTTCAATGTGATAAAGTCCACAAAACCTTGCTTTTAAAGGTTCACCTACCACTGGTCACAATACTAAAACTTTATCTCCACTGGCAAAACTACGAACTTTGGATTTCTTGTCCGCTACCCGTTTCATCACATTTTGTGCAGCTTTTAAATGTTGTCTGGCCAATTCACCTGCTCTATTTAATCGTTCCCTAAAATTTAATACGTATTCCAATAATGTAATTTCCGATTTCTCACTCACCAATTTTTCCTTAATCAATTTAAGTGGTCCTCTTACCTCATGACCAAAAATTAGTTCAAAAGGACTGAATTTGGTTGACTCATTAGGTGCATCCCTAATTGCAAACAGTACGAATGAAAATGAAAATGAAAAAATGAAAATCGCTTATTGTCACGAGTAGGCTTCAATGAAGTTACTGTGAAAAGCCTCTAGTCGCTACATTCCGGCGCCTGTTCGGGGAGGCTGGGCCGGGAATTGAACCGTGCTGCTGGCCTGCCTTGGTCTTCTTTCAAAGCCAGCGATTTAGCCCAGTGTGCTAAACAGAATGAAATTCCTTTTTCCCAATCCTCTGGATAATCTTGACTCTCAGCCCTCAACATTGTCATTAATGTCTGATGCCACCTTTTTAATGCTCCCTGCGATTCTGGATGGGACGCAGTTGATTTAAATTGTTTTATTCCTGAGCTATCCATAACTTCTTTGAATAACCTTGAGGTAAAATTTGATCCTTGATCCGATTGTATTTCTGTGGGTAGTCCATACCTAGAAAATAATTTAAGTAACTCCTTCACAATTTTTTTAGCTGTAATATTATATACTGGAATGGCCTCTGGAAACCTAGTAGACGCATCCATTATAGTCAAAAGATATTGATTCCCATTTTTCATTTCAGGAAGCGGTCCTACACAATCAATTAAGACCCTTGTAAAAGGTTCCTAAAATGCTGTAATGGGTATTAAAGGCGCTGGGTTTATCACTGCTTGAGGTTTCCCTATCACTTGACATGTGTGACATGATCGACCAAATTTAACTACATTTTTATGTAGTCCAGGCCAGTAAAAATGTTTTTGTATTTTAGCTTGAGTTTTCCTTACTCCCAAATGACCGCCCACTGTTACCTCATGTGCTACTCGCACCACCTCCTTTCTGTACCCTATTGGCAATACTACTTGATGAACTTCTGCCCACTTTTCATCCGCCTGCATATGTAAAGGTCTCCATTTTCTCATTGAGACATGATTTTTACAGTTATAACACTCCGGTATACACTCAGATTCCTCTTCCGTGTATGCTTTCTGATACATCCGTTTTATTTCTATATCTGTTGTAACTACGACAGTTTTGCTGAACTAAAAATATCCGCCTCATCTTCCACCTGTTCTTGTTCTTTTTCAACCATCTGATCAAAAATCGTTTCTGATAATTGAACTACCACTTAATCTTCACTCTTTGATTTCTCCTTTTGTCTTGATCGGTGACTTTGCGACCTTGTTACTACACAATCCGGAAAAATCCCAGCATACTCGTCCTTCAACACTTAAGTTGTCTGATTTTCCACTGGTTTATCAACCACAGTCGGTATCACTCCCACCTGTGATCCAGTTATATCATTACCCAAGATAAACTGTATTCCTGGACAAGATCGTTTCTCTATGACTCCTACTACCACTTCACCACTCTTCACTGGACTTTCCAACCTTACCTTATATAATGGAATACTACTCCTCTCACCCTGAATTCCACATGTTACCACCTTTTCTGGCAACATTCTTCCCAAACTACATAACTCCTCATCTCTTACCGTTAAAGATTGGCGAGCTTCCGTATCTCTTAAAATTGTGACTTCTTTACATGCTCCTTCTGATACACATGAGTAAACTTTACCCACACAAGTAAATTCTTGAAAGAGATCTGGCACCTTCTAAGCAATCGCCTCTTGATCAGGCTGTACGATCTTTTGCAGCTCCTTCTCTTCATGTGGGTTTCCTTTGCCACTTTAACAAACCCACTGTCTTATCCTGTTTTTACCACATCAGTGTTTTACCACATTTTACCAGAGCTTTTCTTCAACCACAAACACTGTGACTTTACATGGCCTAGTTTATTACAGTGAAAACATTTAAAACTTTTCAATTCTTTTCCACCCTCCTGGATTTCTTTTTTAGTCTGAGGTACACTCTCCTTATTATCTCCCATCAGATCTCCTTTACCTCTACCACCTGAATATTTCTCTTTTCCCCAGTTTCTATCTCTCACAGGCTGCAACTGATGTCGGAAACCAAGCTTTGATTTGTGAACGAATTCATAATCATCTGCCATTTCTGCTGCTAATCTCTGCTCTTCCACATGCATTCTCACTATGCCAGGAATTGAACTTTTAAACTCCTCCAAAAGTATAATCTCTCTGAGAGCTTCATACGTTTGATCTATTTTCAAAGCCCTTATCCACCTATCAAAATTACTCTGTTTGATTCTTTCAAACTCCATGTATGTTTGGCCAAATTCTTTCTTTAAATTTCTAAACCTTTGTCTGTAGGCTTCAGGCACTAGTTCATATGCACCTCAGATGGATTTTTGCACCTCCTCATACAACTCAGATACCTCCTCTAATAGTGATGCAAACACTTCACTAGCTCTACCTACCAACTTAGTTTGAATCAGTAATACCCACATGTCCTGTGGCCATTTCATTTGTTTAGCTACCTTCTCTTAAGCTTCAGGGCCCCTAATTCCGGAGGGGCCCCAGAAGCAACTTTAGTCCACATTGCTTAAAACTTTTGGGTATACTGTATGAGAAGGGGTTTAAAAAAAAAAATTATTATAATGTGGAATGGACTGCCTGCTGTGATAGTGGAGTCGGACACTTTAGGAACTTTGAAGCGGTTATTCGATAGGCACATGGAGCACACCAGAATGACAAGGAGTGGGATAGCTTGATCTTGGTTTCGGACAATGCTCGGCACAACATCGAGGTCCGACTGGCCTGTTCTGTGCTGTACTGTTCTATGTACTGTTCTGTGTTCTCAAATGAAATGAAAAAGGCTTCCACCTCCTTCTCATCAAACCTTGGCAATGCTTGGACATATTTAAATAGATCCCCACCAAGCCTTCGACTATGACACTCTTTCTCACTATCCTCATCACTGTCCTCCAACTGTACGTTTCCCTTTACGTCCGCCAAATTTAACTGACTGTCATGTTTAATGGCCATTTTCCGAAATTCAAACTCTTTCTCTCTTTCTTTTTCCTTTATCTCTCTTTCTCTCTCTTTTTATTTTTCCCTGATCTGTATCTGCCTTTCTCTTTCTTTTTGTTCTGCTTGGGCTATTGTTTATTTTTCTCTCATTGCGTATTCAAGCTGCTTTAATTCTTTTCCATGTTCACGTTGCTTAATCTGCAACTGGATCTTTGCCATTTCCAATGAGTCAGACTGTATCTCAGGCAATTTTAAATGCTCAGCTAGTAAGTACCTCATCTTTTCGCATTTTGTCAGGTAATGTTAACTGCAATATTTCTGCCAAATCTAAAAGCCTGTGTTTAGTCTCTGTCCGTAAGGTAGTGTGTGTGACCGTCTCCACCCCCAAAAACGTCAGAGCCTCTGAAAGAGCCATTGTCCACAGCACACTCCCTACTTAAACTGGAATACCACACCTGAATAGCACCTAGAATATGCTCACCCCTCACTGTCTTTAAGTTCACTAAGCCAATCCAATAGACTTTTATCCTTATTATGGGTCAGGGTTTAGAGAACCCCAAAGTGTATCATGGAGTTCATCTCATCCACAACTTTTAATAGATTTGTGGTTATGGGGAGTACACGGGCCTACCTTATAGATGTGACATAACAGAGATTTACAGTACTTTTAAATTAAAACAATATTTGTTTATGAAACCAGTAAACACTTTATAACCCACAGTAAACAACTTAACAAAAAAAGAACCCTTTGTACAGAAATATATCAGGTTTAACTTCTCTACTGAGACATGTACCACTTTGAAATCCCCAAATGGGTCGAAGTCAGTCTGTAGCCTGATGGAGAGATCCTGACAGCTGCTAGCCTTTCCTGCAGCTATCCAGCTCTCAAAACGAAACTAAAACACACCCTGTAGCTGCAAATCCAAAGCGAAAGTAAAAGCAGTCAGACAGCCCAGCTCCACCCACACTCTGACATCACTGCAGTAATAAACACCCATTTCTTAATGGTACACCCACTATAGCTATTCTATAAAGCACCCATTTCTTAAAGGACAGCAGCCCTATACAAGAAGAGCGTAAAGTCCGGACTACTGTAGCCGGCTCGCCTATGGGTGGCCTATGGCGGTCAGGAGCTGTATTTTGGCTCGTTGGAAGTGGTTATGGAGTTCATGAGAGACAATAGACTGTCAGGGGAAGGAGGATTTTGAACTTTGATGCAGGAAATATGAAGTTACTGTACTGTACTGTGGGGGAAAAAAATTGTTTTTGGTGTTCAAGGCCATGTCCTTTCCCCTTTTGTTCTCTCTTTTCTCTCTTTTTCGGCTTCAGGTTTGTTTATCGTTCTTTGTTAAGGGATGTTGGTTTCTGTGTTCGGGCTTGGGAAGGGGTTGTTTGTTTCCTTTCTTTCTTATTTTGATTGTTTGCACGGTTGTTTGAAGGGGGGAGGGGAATCAGCTACTTCTAAGCTGAAGGTCGGGGGAGGTGAGGGGGAGTTGTGGGATCTGGGGGAGGGACAGTACTGCTGACGGGAGGAGAGTTGGAAGTCGGGTTATGGGGGAAGGCCCTGAGGAGAATCAATGTATCCTCGCCGTGTGCCAGGCTTAGCCTGATCAAGTTCAAGGTGGACAACAGGGCTCATATGACTGTGGCCTGGATGATCAAGTTTTTTGAGGAGGTGGAGGATATGTGGGAGCGCTGTGGGGGAGATCCTGCAAATCATGTTCTGGGCGTGTCCAAGGATGAGGGGATTCTGGCAGGGATTTTCAGAAGTCATGTTGGAGGTCCAGGAAGGGAGGGTGACTCCGAGCCCAGAGATGGCACTATTTGGAGTGTTGGAAGATCCGGGAGCCCGGGGGGGAGAGAGGCTGATGTTTTGGCCTTTATCTCCTTGGTGGCCCGGAGTCGGATTTTGCTGGGATGGAGGGACTTGGAGTCTCCAAACTTGGGTCAGTGACTGGCAGGGTTTCTTATGGAAGAGAAAGTTCATCGACTTCTTCAAGAAGAATTGACCGCCGGGGGTGGGGGGGATGGATGAGGGGAGGGAATCTAATGTATGGGTAGTTAAGATTTAGGGATGGGGGGGGAGTTGGGTGTGTTATTGTGGGGTTCTTCCGTGGCTGGATCTCGCTGTTTAAAATATTAAAATTATAAATACCTCAATAAAATATTTTCTAAAAATAAATAAATGGCTCCAGCTTCCCTACATGTGGCATTTTGGTGGTCAGTAAAGGGGTCTCCTGAGGCCTGGACGAGGGGTGTCGATGGTAGTTCCACTGAATCTTTGTTGCTATTGTTGAATCCGCAGTAAACAGGATGCATGGATGACAGGTAGAAATTAACAAACAAGGTTTATCCCGATATAAATCCAAACTCCTCCATTCCCCTAAGCGTCTCCCACCCCAACCTGTGCCAGGCTGGGGTATTTATGTGAGTTGGGCGTTCCCTGTTCAGGGGGAAGCCCCACCCCCTTAAAGGGGCAGTTAATATTCCGGGGAGATCATGGGAAACCTATGGTCCTGATCCCGGGACCTCCAACGGGGTTATAACAGAGCCCCCCCCCCCCCCCCCCCCCCCCCCCCCACCCAATACACACCCAGACCCTCCTCTGGTAATGGAGACCACACCCGCCCCCACAAACACAACCATCCCGACTTTTCTTCCAATCACCATTCTATGAATCATAGAATCACAGTGTCCCCACAGTGCAAAAGAAGGGCATTTGGCCCATCAAGTCTGCACCGACCCCCCAAAAGAGCATTCCCCTCGGCCCACTCAAGATCTTTCCTGAGGGATATGGACAGGGTGAATAATGTGAAACTCTTCCCTCTCAAGATTAAATCAAGAACTAAAGGGCACAGATTTAAAATAATGCGCAAAAGGGGCAGCGCGGTAGCATGGTGGTTAGCATAAATGCTTCACAGCTCCAGGGTCCCAGGTTCGATTCCCGGCTGGGTCACTGTCTGTGCGGAGTCTGCACGTCCTCCCCGTGTGTGCGTGGGTTTCCTCCGGGTGCTCCGGTTTCCTCCCACAGTCCAAAGATGTGCGGGTTAGGTGGATTGGCCATGCTAAATTGCCCATAGTGTCCTAAAAAGTAAGGTTAAAGGGGGGGTTGTTGGGTTACGGGTATAGGGTGGATACGTGGGTTTGAGTAGGGTGATCATTGCTCGGCACAACATTGAGGGCCGAAGGGCCTGTTCTGTGCTGTACTGTTCTATGATAAAAGGAGTAGAAGTGCTCTGAAGGAGAATATATTTCACTAGGAGGGTGGTTGGAGTATGTAATGAACTTCCTGAGAGCGTGGAAGAGAAGGTTTGATACTTGCCCTTTTCCCAACCCCTCCAGCCACTCCCACATCAACTTTCTCCCCAGTCCCATCCTGATAACAGAACACTTTACAATAGTAAAAGTCACATCCATTTTCCACAATCCCTGGCCTCAATCACAGTCACCCACTCTCACCCCCTGGTAATCATCATTTACACTTGCTCAGCCTTAGTGATATCAGCTGTGCTCCCACTCTCTCTCTCTGTTAATATCACTCTATGTGTCTGTCTTTGTTATTCTCTCTCTAACCCCTTGGTCATTCTCCCTCTCTTTTTTTACTCATATTGTAGACATTGCTAACAAGGTACTGTTAGCCCTGTTCACGGTGGAGATGGTCTTGAAGATGTACAGTCTTGGCCTGCAGGCCTACTTCGTGTCTCTGTTTAATCGGTTTGACTGCTTTGTGGTGTGTGCTGGGATCCTGGAGACTATTCTGGTGGAAGTGAGGGTAATGTCCCCTCTAGGAATCTCTGTCCTCCGATGTATCCGACTCCTGAGGATCTTCAAAATCACCAGGTATGGTTTGTGGGAAGTTCAAAGTCAATAAATACGAAGTCAACCAGTTCTGGGTGCCATACTGAGGAAGGATGTGAAGATATTGGAGATAGTACAGAGTAGATTCACAAGAATGTTTCCGTGAGTAAAGAACTGTCGCTGTGAGGATAGATTAGAGTGGGACTGTTTTCCCTGGAGAAAAGAAGGCTGAGAATAGACTTGATCGAGGTATTCAAGATCCTGAGGGGTATGGATAGGGTAGATAGTGAGAAACTTCCCACTCAATGGAGCATCAAGAACTAGAGGGCACAGATTTAAGATAATGGGTAAAAGGAATAAAAGTGATATGAAGAAAAGCTTTTTCTCCCAGAGGTAGTTGGAGTCTGGAACGAACATCCCGAGGGGTGGTGGATTCAGGTTTGATTGACATATTCAAATGGGAATTGGACTGCTAATTTAAAAGACAGAGAATGTGCAAGATTATGGTGTTACGGCACCCTCGGCTAGGGTGTGGTCAATTGCAGCTCCACATGTCCCGGAGTCTCAACAGAAATGAATTAACCAGTAATTCGTAAAATAATTCCCAAAATCTTTGGCTCTTGCCTGCCCAATAATTTACAGTCACCAGGTTTGTAAGCTAAAACACAATTACTGTTTCTTTATAACACAAATAAAGATGAGATATGCAGTAATTACAGTGGAATAATGGCAAGCTTGCTTACTATCCCCTTTTTTCAGTCACACGCTCTGCAAGCTAGATAAACACAGAGGAGAGGAAAGGGATGAAAATAATAAGGATTAAGGGAAAAGGATAAGAGTTTGTGCTTTTTATGTTGAAGGGGTATTTTACAGTAACTTCATTGCAGTTTTAATGTATGCCTACTTGATACACTCATAAAGATTATGAATTATTTGTAGCAGACTTTCCTCCCCGCATGCTGATTGATTGAAGCCACTGGTGTACAGTTGATGGTGCTCTTCTTGCGAAACATTCATTTAGTATTCACAGGCAGTAGTATTTCTTCTGGAGAGCCACGTTAGCATTTATTAAACTGGGCCTTCAACTCAAAGGTCAACCTTTGAGTCTACTTCTCTTTTAAGACTCTTGGTCTCGCATCAAACCCAACTTCCAGCCTGAGTTTTAATCTCAATCCTTTGCAATTTCACTAAAATGACATCCAGCCTTGCTGGGAAGAGAAGAGTTCTTACACTAGATTTTTAGAGAGATTTCATCATAGTAGAGAGAGAGAAGCAGAGCCGCTCCTTCCAGCTTCAAATCCAGCAGCAAAACTAAAAACACCTCGGCCTCACGGTAGCATGGTGGTTAGCATCAATGCTTCACAGCTCCAGGGTCCCAGGTTCGATTCCTGGCTGGGTCACTGTCTGTGTGGAGTCTGCACGTCCTCCCTGTGTGTGCGTGGGTTTCCTCCGGGTGCTCCGGTTTCCTCCCACAGTCCAAAGATGTGCGGGTTAGGTGGATTGGCCATTCTAAATTGCCCGTAGTGTAAGGTTAATGGGGGGATTGTTGGGATACGGGTAACGTGGGTTTAAGTAGGGTGATCATTGCTCGGTACAACATCGAGGGCCGAAGGGCCTGTTCTGTGCTGTACTGTTCTATTCTACAGCCTTAACACACTGAGAAACATTCCAGATAAATTGGAACCAATCACCGCTGGTTATTGGCAAAGCTCAGCATTTTGAGCCAGTTCATTGGCTGCCAGCCAAGTCAGTCAAACTGAGTCATCACTGATCTATCCTACTTGAATTAAAAGCAAAGCTTGCATTAAAGTCACAGGTCCATTAATTGTCCATGGATCAAAATTGTAAAAGCAAAAAATAAATAAAAGGGTAAAACAGGGAACAAACAGGGTTTAAACAGGAGGATGTTTACAATGCGGATAAGGCAAGGGAGTCAGATTAGGTAGAATGTTCCTTCAGAGAGTCAGTGCAGACTAAATGGGCTCAGTGGGTCAAATTACTGTAACAATTCTGTGATTTTGTGAAATAGGCGGGTATGTGCATTATGGTTTCATTGAAGTATAGGTATTCCGTTGATGTTTGCATATTTCTGTTATCTGTAACTGTTTACAATGCCAAAACAATATCTCAATAAAATTGTTTGTTCAAAAAAAAAGTTCAGCGTGACTGACGTCCACCCCCATATCCATGTGGTGCCTGGTGTGCCATCATCTGGCAAATATGACTCCCTGCTCAACCGCAGTCTCCTTCTGCACGCCCAGTCCGGAGGGAACTGATCATTAACTTCAGGAAGCGTAGCATGACACACACCCCTGTCTGTATCAATGGCTCTGAACTGGAGATGGTTGATAGCTTTACGTTCCTGGGGGTCACCATCATCAACAGTTTGTCCTGGTCCACCCACGTTGATGCAAAAGTCCAGAAAGCCCAACAAGGCTTCTACTTCCTACAGAAGCTAAAGAAATTCGGCATATCCGCATCGACTTTCATAAACGTCTACAGATGTGCCATAGAGAGCATCCTATCCGGCTGCATCACAGCCTGGTGTGGCAACTGCTTGGTCCAAGATCGCAAGAAACTGCAGAGTATGGTGAACTCAGCCCAACGCATCACACAAGCTTGCCACCCTTATTCTGTCTACACCTCCCACTGCCTCAGGAAAGCAGACAGCATTATCAGAGAACCCTCCCACCCAGGCATTGCCTTCTTCCAGACCCTTCCATCAGGCAGACCCACACATCCAGACATAGGAAGAGCTTCTTCCCCACAGCTCCTAGATTCCTCAACGACTCTCCCTCGGGCTAATCTGTTCCCTGTAACACTATTCATAACGCCTTTTGCTGCTCTTGCTCATGTACTTGCTTTGTTTGGCTCCTTCTTCTGCACTGCAACCAATCACTGCTTGTTGATGTACCATTTGTCAATGTACTCTGTTGATTACTCTTTCTTTGTCTACTATGTACATAGTGAGTACGTTCTCTTGGCCGCAGAAAAATACTTTTCACCACACTTCGGTACATGTGACAAATCAAATCAAATCAAATCGATCAATCAATTAACAAAGCTCAGTTGCATAGTTCACCAGGCCAGTTCATGTGGAGTCCATCCCAAATTTAAAGCACCACATTTTGGATATTGGTGCCAGTGCCTCATTAATTGAAACCCCTTCTTCCCACATCACTCTTTGAGCCAGGAATTTGGCAGTGTGTTGTATACTCTTGTTGGCGGTGTGTTGTATACTCTTGTTGGCGGTGTGTTGCATACTCTTGTCAGCAGTGTGTTGTATACCCTTGTTGCCGGTGTGTTGCATACTCTTTTCGGCGGTGTGTTGCATACTCTTGTTGACGATGTGTTGCATACTCTTGTTGGCGGTGTGTTGTATACTCTTGTTGGCGGTGTGTTGCATACTCTTGTTGGCGGTGTGTTGTATACCCTTGTTGACAGTGTGTTGTATACTCTTGTCAGCAGTGTGTTGTATACCCTTGTTGGCGGTGTGTTATATACTCTTGTCGGTGGTGTGTTGTATACTCTTGTTGGCGGTGTGTTATATACTCTTGTCAGCAGTGTGTTGTATACCCTTGTTGGCGGTGTGTTGCATACTCTTGTCAGCAGTGTGTTGTATACCCTTGTTGGTGGTGTGTTGCATACTCTTGTCAGCAGTGTGTTGTATACCCTTGTTGGCGGTGTGTTGCATACTCTTGTTGGCGGTGTGTTGTATACCCTTGTTGACAGTGTGTTGTATACTCTTGTCAGCAGTGTGTTGTATACCCTTGTTGGCGGTGCGTTGTATACCCTTGTTGGCGGTGCGTTGTATACTCTTGTTGGCGGTGTGTTGTATAGTCTTGTTGACAGTGTGTTGCATACTCTTGTCGGCGGTGTGTTGTATACTCTTGTTGACAGTGTGTTGCATACTCTTGTCGGCGGTGTGTTGTATACTCTTGTTGGTGGTGTGTTGTATACTCTTGTTGGCGGTGCGTTGTATACCCTTGTTGGCGGTGCGTTGTATACCCTTGTTGGCGGTGCGTTGTATACCCTTGTTGGCGGTGTGTTGTATACCCTTGTCGGCGGTGTGTTGTATACTCTTGTTGGCGGTGTGTTGCATACTCTTGTTGGCGGTGTGTTGTATACCCTTGTTGACAGTGTGTTGTATACTCTTGTCAGCAGTGTGTTGTATACCCTTGTTGGCGGTGTGTTGTATACTCTTGTTGGCGGTGTGTTGTATACTCTTGTTGGCGGTGTGTTGCATACTCTTGTCAGCAGTGTGTTGTATACTCTTGTTGACGATGTGTTGTATACCCTTGTCGGCGGTGTGTTGTATACTCTTGTCGGCGGTGTGTTGTATACTCTTGTTGGCGGTGTGTTGTATACCCTTGTTGGCGGTGTGTTGTATACTCTTGTTGGTGGTGTGTTGTATACCCTTGTTGGCGGTGTGTTGTATACACTTGTTGGCGGTGTGTTGTATACTCTTGTTGGTGGTGTGTTGTATACCCTTGTTGGCGGTGTGTTGTATACTCTTGTTGGCGGTGTGTTGTATACTCTTGTTGGCGGTGTGTTGTATACTCTTGTTGGTGGTGTGTTGTATACCCTTGTTGGTGGTGTGTTGTATACTCTTGTTGGCGGTGCGTTGTATACTCTTGTTGGCGGTGTGTTGTATACTCTTGTTGGTGGTGTGTTGTATACTCTTGTTAGCGGTGCGTTGTATACTCTTGTTGGCGGTGTGTTATATACTCTTGTTGGTGGTGTGTTGTATACCCTTGTTGGCGGTGTGTTGTATACTCTTGTTGGTGGTGTGTTGTATACCCTTGTTGACGATGTGTTGCATACTCTTGTTGGCGGTGTGTTGTATACTCTTGTTGGCGGTGTGTTGCATACTCTTGTTGGCGGTGTGTTGTATACCCTTGTTGGCGGTGTGTTATATACTCTTGTCGGTGGTGTGTTGTATACTCTTGTTGGCGGTGTGTTATATACTCTTGTCAGCAGTGTGTTGTATACCCTTGTTGGCGGTGTGTTGCATACTCTTGTCAGCAGTGTGTTGTATACCCTTGTTGGCGGTGTGTTGCATACTCTTGTTGGCGGTGTGTTGTATACCCTTGTTGACAGTGTGTTGTATACTCTTGTCAGCAGTGTGTTGTATACCCTTGTTGGCGGTGCGTTGTATACCCTTGTTGGCGGTGCGTTGTATACTCTTGTTGGCGGTGTGTTGTATACTCTTGTTGACAGTGTGTTGCATACTCTTGTCGGCGGTGTGTTGTATACTCTTGTTGACAGTGTGTTGCATACTCTTGTCGGCGGTGTGTTGTATACTCTTGTTGGTGGTGTGTTGTATACTCTTGTTGGCGGTGCGTTGTATACCCTTGTTGGCGGTGCGTTGTATACCCTTGTTGGCGGTGCGTTGTATACCCTTGTTGGCGGTGTGTTGTATACCCTTGTCGGCGGTGTGTTGTATACTCTTGTTGGCGGTGTGTTGCATACTCTTGTTGGCGGTGTGTTGTATACCCTTGTTGACAGTGTGTTGTATACTCTTGTCAGCAGTGTGTTGTATACCCTTGTTGGCGGTGTGTTGTATACTCTTGTTGGCGGTGTGTTGTATACTCTTGTTGGCGGTGTGTTGCATACTCTTGTCAGCAGTGTGTTGTATACTCTTGTTGACGATGTGTTGTATACCCTGGTCGGCGGTGTGTTGTATACTCTTGTCGGCGGTGTGTTGTATACTCTTGTTGGCGGTGTGTTGTATACTCTTGTTGGCGGTGTGTTGTATACTCTTGTTGGCGGTGTGTTGTATACTCTTGTTGGTGGTGTGTTGTATACCCTTGTTGGTGGTGTGTTGTATACTCTTGTTGGCGGTGCGTTGTATACTCTTGTTGGCGGTGTGTTGTATACTCTTGTTGGTGGTGTGTTGTATACTCTTGTTAGCGGTGCGTTGTATACTCTTGTTGGCGGTGTGTTATATACTCTTGTTGGTGGTGTGTTGTATACCCTTGTTGGCGGTGTGTTGTATACTCTTGTTGGTGGTGTGTTGTATACCCTTGTTGGCGGTGTGTTGTATACCCTTGTTGGCGGTGTGTTGTATACTCTTGTTGGTGGTGTGTTGTATACCCTTGTTGGCGGTGTGTTGTATACCCTTGTTGGCGGTGTGTTGTATGCTCTTGTCGGCGGTGTGTTGTATACTCTTGTTGGCGGTGTGTTGTATACTCTTGTTGGCGGTGCGTTATATACCCTTGTTGGCGGTGCATTATATACCCTTGTTGGCGGTGTGTTGCATACTCTTGTCGGCGGTGTGTTGTATACTCTTGTTGGCGGTGTGTTGTATACTCTTGTTGACGATGTGTTGTATACTCTTGTTGGCGGTGTGTTGTATACTCTTGTTGGCGGTGTGTTGTATACTCTTGTTGGCGGTGCGTTATATACCCTTGTTGGCGGTGTGTTGTATACTCTTGTTGGCGGTGTGTTGTATACTCTTGTTGGCGGTGTGTTGCATACTCTTGTTGGCGGTGTGTTGTATACTCTTGTTGACGATGTGTTGTATACTCTTGTTGGCGGTGTGTTGTATACTCTTGTTGGCGGTGCGTTATATACCCTTGTTGGCGGTGTGTTGTATACTCTTGTTGGCGGTGTGTTGTATACTCTTGTTGGCGGTGTGTTGCATACTCTTGTTGGCGGTGTGTTGCATACTCTTGTTGGCGGTGTGTTGTATACTCTTGTTGACGATGTGTTGTATACTCTTGTTGGCGGTGTGTTGTATACTCTTGTTGACGATGTGTTGTATACTCTTGTTGGCGGTGTGTTGTATACTCTTGTTGGCGGTGTGTTGTATACTCTTGTTGGCGGTGCGTTATATACCCTTGTTGGCGGTGTGTTGTATACTCTTGTTGACGATGTGTTGTATACCCTTGTTGGCGGTGTGTTGTATACTCTTGTCGGCGGTGTGTTGTATACCCTTGTTGGCGGTGTGTTGCATACTCTTGTCGGCAGTGTGTTGTATACCCTTGTTGGCGGTGTGTTGCATACTCTTGTCGGCGGTGTGTTGTTTACTCTTGTTGGCGGTGTGTTGTATGCCCTTGTTGGCGGTGTGTTGTATACTCTTGTTGGCGGTGTGTTGTATACCCTTGTTGGCGGTGTGTTGTATACTCTTGTTGACGATGTGTTGTATACTCTTGTTGGCGGTGTGTTGTATACTCTTGTTGGCGGTGTGTTGTATACTCTTGTTGGCGGTGCGTTATATACCCTTGTTGGCGGTGTGTTGCATACTCTTGTTGGCGGTGTGTTGTATACTCTTGTTAGCGGTGTGTTGTATACTCTTGTTGGCGGTGCGTTATATACCCTTGTTGGCGGTGTGTTGTATACTCTTGTTGGCGGTGTGTTGTATACTCTTGTCGGCGGTGTGTTGTATACTCTTGTTGGCGGTGTCTTGTTTACTCTTGTTGGCGGTGTGTTGTATAGTCTTGTTGGCGGTGTGTTGTATACTCTTGTTGGCGGTGTGTTGTATACTCTTGTCGGCGGTGTGTTGTATAGTCTTGTTGGCAGTGTGTTGTATACTCTTGTTGGCGGTGTGTTGTATACTCTTGTTGGCGGTGTGTTGTATACTCTTGTCGGCGGTGTGTTGTATACTCTTGTTGGCGGTGTGTTGTATACTCTTGTTGGCGGTGTCTTGTATACTCTTTTTGGCGGTGTGTTGTATACTCTTGTTGGCAGTGTGTTGTATACCCTTGTTGACGATGTGTTGTATACTCTTGTTGGCAGTGTGTTGTATACCCTTGTTGACGATGTGTTGTATACTCTTGTTGACGATGTGTTGTATACTCTTGTCGGCGGTGTGTTGTATACTCTTGTTGGCGGTGTGTTGTATACTCTTGTTGGCGGTGTGTTGTATACTCTTGTCGGCGGTGTGTTGTATAGTCTTGTTGGCGGTGTGTTGTGTTATCTTTGGTTCCCCTTTAAGTTCTCCTTTTCCCTCTGTTCAGAGCAGTTATTGTTCATAGATGTGCTTTGGCCCATAATTCTTAATTCTTATTCTCCTTCTCTCCTTTGCTTTTGCTCAGGTACTGGACCTCCTTGAGTAACCTGGTTGCCTCCCTATTGAACTCTGTCCGTTCCATTGCATCCCTACTCCTTCTCCTATTCCTCTTCATCATCATCTTCTCATTGTTGGGGATGCAGCTGTTTGGTGGCAAGTGCAACTTTGATGACATGGTTGTGCGAAGGAGCACGTTCGATAACTTTCCTCAGGCATTGCTGAGTGTGTTCCAGGTGGGTATTGGGTTGCATGAATCCCTCTCCATTGCTGTCTATAAATGCATGTTTGAGTGATTATTCATGCAGAAGGTCTCACGGGGCCTCACGGTAGCATGGTGGTTAGCATCAATGCTTCACAGCTCCAGGGTCCCAGGTTCGATTCCCGGCTGGGTCACTGTCTGTGTGGAGTCTGCACGTCCTCCCCGTGTGTGCGTGGGTTTCCTCCGGGTGCTCCGGTTTCCTCCCACAGTCCAAAGATGTGCGGGTTAGGTGGATTGGCCATGCTAAATTGCCCATAGTGTAAGGTTAATGGGGGGATTGTTGGGTTACGGGTATACGGGTTACGTGGGTTTAAGTAGGGTGATCATTGCTCTGCTCAACATCGAGGGCCGAAGGGCCTGTTCTGTGCTGTACTGTTCTATTCTATGTTCTAAGGTCATAGGTGAATGACCTAATCCAGAGAGTTGAGCCTTAGTGCAGGTTGACATTGCCATACTGAGGGAGCGCATTGTTCGAGCTACATCTTCGATGAAACATTAAAGTGAGGTCTTGTCTGTCCACTTAGGTAGCTGTTATTTTTCCCACACTCACCAGCAAAATAGATTCAAATAAAAACAGAAAATGCTGGAAATTCTCAGCAGATACGACAGATTAATGGAGTTAGAAACAGAGTTTTTTAAAACAGTATTTGTATTTGTTATTTACATTTGATTGGTATTTACACACATGGGGCAAGAACAAGAAATAAAACAGAAAAGGGATCCATATAGAGTGAACCATACGAGATAAAATGTGAACTGGGAATAATACGCAACTTGAGAACATGATAATAACTGGGCGGCATGGACAAGTTAGCCGAAGGGCCTGTTTTCATGCTGTAAACCTCTATGACTCCATAGGGCACGATTTAATGGAAAGGTTTCTAAGTGTGTTAGCGAACTGCCGCGAGCATTCTGACGCTTGACCCGGCAAGGCCGTCACCACTATAGAACATTAATTGGTCCGCTTGAGGAGGCCCCATGGGCTTTACGCTGTAAATGATGGTCCCGCCAACTGATTCGCCGGGACCGGAAATTCCTGCTCCCTGCTAACAAGGGGGAGCAGTCCTTAAACGGAACCTGAAGAGCAACTCCCAGAGCTCGCAGCCATGCCACCGAGGAGACCAGCCCCATTATTCGGGGATGCTGACCTGACCAGAATGTTGGACGCGGCCGAGACCAGACGGGATGGCCTGTTCCCCCGAGGGGCTTGAGGGTCAGCCACAGGGCAGCCAGTGTCACCTGGCAGGAAGTGGCAGCGGCCCTTAGCTTGGGGAGCATCACCAGGAGGACTTCCACCCAGTGCCGTAACAAGATCAACGACCTCTAATGGGCTGCACTGGTGGATTGTCACCAGCCCCCTGGCACCTGTCCCGCCTGCCACCCGTGCCCCCCGAACCATGTGCCTGGCACCCTACAGCCCAGCACCGTACCGTGCCCCAGCCCATCCATGTCTAACAGTGCCGCCCACTCATGATTATTAAAATCATGAACATCGCATCCTGGCTGTTGAGCGAGAGAGAGGAAGTCGGAAATGGTGTGGAGTGACTGCGGGCTGCTGTCTAGCTGCGGTGATGGGGCCACTAGCTGGGCCAGGGGAGGGGGAGGAGGAGAGCGGGATGAGCAGCTGGTGTATCCCCCGTGGGACTGGGGCAATTCGCGCCCCCCCCCCCCCCCCCCCCCCCCCACCACCACGGCCCCGAGCACCCCACCCAACCGGCAGCCACCCACTGGGGGACCACCCAGTGCCACACCCAAGGCAGCCCCCAGTGAGGGCAGTGCCAGCCAATGGTACTGCTGGCAGCAGGG
Organism: Scyliorhinus canicula; assembly: GCF_902713615.1. Taxonomy (NCBI): domain Eukaryota; kingdom Metazoa; phylum Chordata; class Chondrichthyes; order Carcharhiniformes; family Scyliorhinidae; genus Scyliorhinus; species Scyliorhinus canicula. Next base: position 77,736,891 of record NC_052160.1, on the reverse strand, counting down.
ACGGGCGCCAGGACCGGGGGCACCGACAGGGTCAGATACCGACGGGGCAGGGGTGCGGGGGTGGGTGGGGTGCGGACATGTGGGGCGGTGCCCGTAGTGTACTGGAACCGCATGTCATTCGAGGACCTGCTGGACCGGGCATGCAGACGGAGACTGAGCAGAGAGACTGTGAGACTAGTAACTGAACTCCAGGATGAACATTTGCCATCAATCACCACCCTCTGTCTTCTTTCAGCTAGCCAATTACTGATCCAAACCGCTAAATCACCTTCAATCCCATACTTCCTTATTTTCTGCAACAGCCTACCGTGGGGAACCTTATCAAACGCCTTACTGAAATCCATATACATCACATCAACCGCTTTACCCTCATCCACCTGTTTGGTCACCTTCTCAAAAAACTCAATAAGGTTTGTGAGGCATGACCTACCCTTCACAAAACCGTGAGGGGATGGGGGAGGACACCCACTTCCGGTCACGGTCAAGGTGACAGTTGCCCTGAACTTTTATGCAACGGGATTGTTTCAGTCGCTGAGTGGGGACCTGTCCGGGATCTCGCAGGCCTCGGCGCACAGCTGCATCCGTGCCGTCACAGACGCCCGAAATGCACACGGGGACCAGTACATACGCCCACCAGGATCCCCGGCCGGGGGGTTCGGTACCATTGCTGGGATGCCCTGGCTGCGGGGTTGGCTCCTGTGCGACGGGTTACCGCTGCGATCGTGGCTGGTGACGCCTATCCGGAGGCCACTGACCGACTAGGAGATCCAATACAATGACGCCCTTACAGTGACCATGCGTGTGGTCGAGCGGTGCCTCGTCATCTTAAAGATGCGCCTCAGGTGCCTGGAGGGGCCCTCCAGTCCGAGGTTGGGAGGGTCACCCGCATCGTGGTGGCCTGCTGCATTCTCCACAATATAGCCCAGCAGAGGAGCGCTGTGCTGGAGGAGGAGGATGAGGAGGAAGGGCAGGCCTCGTCCGACGCGGAGGCTGCGGGGAAGGGGGACGATGAGTGGCACATGGGGCCCAGGCAGGCACAGGAGGCTGCACGACGCCATCGGCAGGGTCAGTGCACACGGAACGCCCTCATCACCACACGGTTCGCTGACAAGGGAGGTTACTAGCCAGGGCACGGACACTACGATCCCAGACCCACACTCCCTCACCTCCCACACCACCAAACCGCCCACATGCATACCCCCTCCATGACACATACCCGTGGCACAATGAGCTTGGGGCCCTGGGTTGGAAGTGACAGTGGGTGTGGTCCATGGGATGGAGGATGAGGATGAGCTCCGGTGCTCTACTTTGTTTGACAATGTCTGACCCATACCCATAGTAGCACCTTCCACCTGGGTGATCCCTGCATGCGAGCTGGCCAGACCATCACACAGTCCCTGGGGTGGGGACGATCGGGGTAGGGGGGGAGGAAGGAGAGTGGGGAAGACGGTCCATCCACGGGGCCTGCACTGGCCCCCCAACCCCACTCCTCCCGGCCAACACCAACCGGCCCACCCCCACACCCATCCGGCAGAGCACCGAGGCAGGTTTCAATGGTGTTATACATTGTGTGCCCCAGCCCCATGACTCAACTGTGCCCTGCACCCGTGCCAACCTAACTGGTGTCTAACTTTCTGGCCTTACAGGCCCTAACACGAGCCTAGACGGTTCCCCAGACAGTACAGCAGGAGTGGAGGCTGCACACTGTGACTTCTGCCTTGTGACAAGGGTCCCCGTTGGCGCACGTCTCCTGGGGCGTCCTGGCCTGGATGGGTCCGACCGCTGCTCGGGCATCCGGGTGGCGTGGTGCCACCCTGTTCTGCCCGCTGCTAACCAGATACACCAGGGACAGGATGGGGTGGGGTGGGGGGGGGGAGTCCAAAGTGCTGCGCTGTTCTGGCACCTCTCCTGCGGGGGTCACTGACACGGGCCCCAGCGTCTTCTCCTCCCCCGATGACTACAGGGCTATTGCATGGGACGGGGGTGCGCTACCTGGCATTGCCAGTCCTGGAGGGCCGCTCTGGCCTCAACCAGGCTCTGCACGTTCGTGGCCATGGAGCGCAGGGAGTGGACCATCTCCGTCTGGGACTGTGCCACATCACACTGTGACTTTGCAACCACCCTGAGGGTCTGTGCCACATCAGCCAGTGACTGGGCCACCTCCCTTTGGATCTGGGCCACCTCCTCTGGGACTGGGACACCTCCATCTGGGACTGGGGCACTCCGCCCTGTGTCTGAGCCATGCCTGCCAGCGCGTGGGCAATGCCGACAGCGTTTTCAAACATGGCCAGCTGTAACTGGGCCACGCTGAAGAGCGCCGCTGCAATTTCCAGGTGGCTCTGGCACATGGTTGCCTGTGAGAGAGCAGCCTTGTTGTGGGCCTTTGCCATCACCTGCACAGAATGCCCCAGGCCTTGGACACTCTGACCCATATCCGACACAGTCGCCCTCATTACCTCCACCGTGGACGCCACTTGTGCGGTGTCGGTCTGGGTGGCACGCTTTGATTAATAAGGGAATCAGTGGTTATGAGGAGAAGGCAGGAGAATGGGGATGAGAAAATATCAGCCTTGATTGAATGGCAGAGAAAACCCGATAGGCCGAGAGGCCTAATTCTGCTCCTATGTCTTATGGTCCTGTGGCACCACTCCCTGCTCCTGCGCGCAGATGGACTCCTCCACCTGTACCTGCAGGTGCAGGATGCCCACCGTCATCCCCTCTTGTAGTCTCTGGCTCTCTGACTGCATCTGCACTGTGGCTGGGACTGGATGTTCCAGGAGCCCGGGACCCTTCTGGACGGCAACTGGTTCCTGGGGCCGGCCTGCCCTCCGACCGACCAGCCCCTCGGCTGCTCCTATATCCACTTGGTGTACCAGATGCGATATGTGGTGCTCACCACATAGTGGCCCAAGTACCTGTTCACTAATATGCCCAACCGAGGTGATAGTCTCTGACATGGTGGAGGGTGTTGGAGACAGCTGTGAAGGAAAGTCAGTGTCCTCATCCGACTCGAGCTCCTGCTGTCCTGCGTCTCCGGTTGGACCAGCCCTATCTCTGGCAGGTCCTTTAAGACTTAAGACATCATTAAGACACAGCGGGTCAGGGGGGTAAGGGGGTTGAGGGTTAAGGGGGTGACGGAAGTGGGGTGAGTTGAAGGGGGTGGGGGTGAGTGGGGCGTGGGGGGGGGGTGAGGGGTGAGGGGTGTGTGTTGAGGAGTCCACACATGTGTCATGGGGATCGGCATCTAAGCGGGGTCTCACTTGCTTGCCTGCCGCCGACTCCACCTCGGTGACCTCACTTTCCTCCGGGCCGCCAACCACGTCCAATGCCCTCGGTGGTGCCTGGCGCCTTCCTCCATCTGTCTCTCCTCCACAGCGTCCTGGAGGGTCTCCAGCTCAGCGTCCCTGAACCGTGGTGCTGTTCTCTTTCCAGCCATCTTGTTGCCTGGGACGGTGTGTGTGGAGGGATGTTTCAGTGCTCCTGGGGCATGTGAGCCTCATGTGTGCCAATCACTGACCCGCCGAATCCGGCGCCGTTTTGCATGGAACTGGCTGCATTTCACGTGGTGGTGGTGCTAGCCCATTCAGAGTCACTGAATCGGTGCACCTGTTGTGCTATTTTTCCTGTCCTATTCCCACGCCGGCGTCAGCACTTAGTCTCCCAAACGGAGAATCCAGCCCCTCACCTCCTACAATGAATGGGCCCTGGAGGTTGCGGGGGTGGCCAAGGACAGATCAGTCACTGATGTAGAAGTTGGCATATGTCGCAGAGGTGAGGATCCACCGGTCGCCACCCGGATGACCTGTCACACCTGAGTTGTTATTGCCATACAGACTGATCCATCCCTCTGACTGACCCTCACCCCCTCTACTTCCCATGAGAACACCTCGAATGAAAGCTCAATTCGCGGCATAGCTGTCCCCCCCACTCCCTCCACCAGCGCAGAGACGGACATTGGTGGGCGACAGTCGTAGTCAGGCTTCTGGGTCACATTCTGCTGAGCACCACACAGCTGTTGATGCACATCAGATGGAGGCAGGAATACCCAGGTGAGATGGCAGTTGGAGGTCTGCTGGGTTCCAGGACCCAGCTGGGTTCCAACCTGATGCTGATCCTCTGGACCAGGTTTACCCGGAGCTAATGTCGTTGATAGGAGGCGGCCGTGATATTCAGGGGGATGTCAGCGACACTCCAGCAGGTCCATAGACGATTGGAGGAGTCCCAGAGGCTATGGGTGCAGGAGATAGTGCCAGCAATGTGTGGCACTGAGGCCAACACTGCGCGTGTTGCGACCACAGTGGAGTGCCTGGTGCACAATGTCAGCAGCATGAGTGGAGATGTCCAAGGCGTTGCTCAGTCAGTGAAGGTCATGGCTGAGTGCCTCAACAGCAGATCCCAGTTGCTGGGTCATGTCCCAGCCCCAGGTGGACCTTGATGATGTGCTGTGGACCATGTCCCAGTCTCAGGTGGACATTGCTGAGGCACTCCAGATAATGTCCCGGTCACTGGGGGAGGTGACCCAGTTGCCGGTGGGCTCAAGAGCATGTTCCAGTTACTGAGGAGCATTGCTGAGTGTGTTGGCACTGTGCTGCAGACATTGGGGAGCCGCCAATGCTGGCAGAGCCAGATGACGGACCGGCAGCCCGGGCTTGATCCAGCTGTCCTTCAATCCTGAGGCAAACTCCAGGGCCCTATGGACACCGACCGGAGGAGCCACCCTATGGAGTGACGACAGGGGCCACCAGCTCCCCCGAGTCAACAGCGTATCTTGGAGTCAGCAACCGGAACTGATTGGCACCACGGGCATGTGCTGCCGGCAAGTGGGCCGAGGCCGTCTCGCCCCAGGGCCTCCAGAAGACATCTGCCAGGGCATTGAAGGCCTCGTGATACCATAGACAGCAGGCTGGCTGCACCTCTGATGTGCATCCTGGTGATGTGATCACATCCCTCTGTAATGTGGATCCCAGAACTGCGCACAATATCCTAGCTGTGGTCCAACCAACATTTTAAACAGTTCCAGCATCACCTCCCTGCTCTTAAATTCTGTGCCTCAGCTAATAAAAGCAAGTACACCATATGCCTTCTTAACCACTATATTCACCTGCTCTGCGACCTTAAGGAACAGGTGTACATGCACACCAAGTCCTAGGTGTTTCCCAAGGACCTACCGTTCATCATGTATTCCCTTGCCTTGTTTGTCCTTCCCAAGTGCATCACCTCACACTTATCCAGATTCAATTTCATTTACCACTGATCAGCCCATTTGACCAGCCCACCAGTAATCCTCCTGAGAGGATTATCCTCCTCAGTAATTACCAACCCACCAATTTTTGTATCATCTGCAAACTTACTGACCAACCCTCCTACATTCATAGCTAAATTGTTTATATAAACCACAAAGAGCAAGGGCCGCAACACTGATCCATGTGGAACTTCACTGGACACAGGCTTCCAGTCAGAAAAACACGCCTCGTCCATTACCATCTGCTTTTTTTGACAACGCAGAATCGCCGAGCAGAAACCAGTTCCGCACACATGAGTACGGCCTCAACCGGGGCCTTGGATTCATGTTGCATTACATTCACCTACCACCATCTGGCCTGGGCTTGGGAAATCCTACCAACTGTCCTGGCTTGAGACAATTCACACCTCTTTAACTTGGGATTACACCTCTCTCTGGATCTGTAAAGACTTAACTACCTGCAAATGCACGCAACTATCGTCTTGCATCTTTGACTTTGTCTATATATATGTTTCTGGAACATACCTCTTCATTCACCTGAGGAAGGAGCAGTGCTCCGAAAGCTAGTGTTTTGAAACAAACCTGTTGGACTTTAACCTGATGTTGTAAGACTTCTAACTGTGCTCACCCCAGTCTAACGCCAGCTATTTTTGAAATCTTTTTATTGGCATTTTTCATATTTATAAACAATCGTATATATGTACATCACATTTTTCTGAACCGCGTTAATTTACTTGATTGGACAGAAAGGTTTATCCTGTCCTTCCTTTAATTGACCCTATGTACTTTTTGCCACCCTCTGGTTCGGTCTATGATCCCTTCTGTCTCCCCACCTCTCCCGCCCCCCCTTGCCCCCCTCCCCGTGCGTACTCCCCCTGTCCCCCTGCCCCTCCCCTCTTTGGCTTCGGTTGTGCTTTGCTTTTGTGTCCAGGGAGGGGGGTGGTTACCCCCTTCTCCTTTTTTGTGGCTTTCCCACCTTCCTTCCGTCTTCTACTCCTCCCTCCTCCCTCCCCCTGGGTTGCGCAGTCCTTTGGCTCCTCATCTATCTTGTTTTTTCCCCCTGTCTTCCCTCTTTTTCTTCCTTTCTTTCCCGTATTCTTAATTTACTCCTCGTTGCTGACCTCGAACAGGTTCTGGAATAGGCCGCCGAACTGCCCCCATGTATCTAGGAAGCCTTTCTCCGACACTGTGATGGCATACTTGATCTTCTCCAGGTGGAGAAATTCCGAAAGGTCAACGAGCCGGTCTGCAGCTGTGTGTGATGCTGCTGATTGCCAGCCGAGCAGGATTCTCCGGCGTGCGATTAGGGAAGTGAAAGAAAGGGCAGCGGCCCTCTTACCCATGTGTAGGTCTGGCTGCTCCGATACCCTGAAGATTGCACTGTTGGGCATGGCTTCACCCTCACCCCCACAACATAGAACATAGAACAGTACAGCACAGAACAGGCCCTTCGGCCCTCAATGTTGTGCCGAGCAATGATCACCCTACTCAAACCCACGTATCCACCCTATACCCGTAACCCAACAACCCCCCCCCCCCTTAACCTTACTTTTTAGGACACTACGGGCAATTTAGCATGGCCAATCCACCTAACCCGCACATCTCTGGACTGTGGTAGGAAACCGGAGCACCCGGAGGAAACCCACGCACACACTGGGAGGACGTGCAGACTCCGCACAGACAGTGACCCAGCTGGGAATCGAACCTGGGACCCTGGAGCTGTGAAGCATTTATGCTAACCACCATGCTACCCTGCTGCCCTTGGACATTGCCTTGGAGAAGGCTGTCCAGAACTCAGCAAGTTTGGGTCATGCCGAGAACATGTGGGTGTGGTTGGCCGGGCCCCTGTGACACCATTCATATTTTTCCTCCAGCTCCGGGAAGAACCTGCTCATTCGGTTTCTGTTCAGGTGCACCACTTTGAGCTGCATTAGGCTGAGCCTTGTGCAGGAGGAGGTGGAGTTAGCCCTGCTCAGTGCTTCGCTCCAGAGTCTCCACCCTACCTCTGTCCCCAGCTCGTCCTCCCATTTATGTCTGGTCTCGTCCAGTGGTGTCCGAGCTCTATCTAGTAACTGTTCATATATTTTCCCACATAGCCCCCCCTCCTTGCTGCTTGTGCCTATCTGTAGTAGTGTGGTTTCTGGGGGCTCGGGGTACCCTACTGTCTCTTTGCATAGGAAGTGCTTTATTTGGACGTGTCATTTCCTGTCCTTTTGTTAATTTCCACTTCCTCATCAGTTCATCCAGTGTTGCCAGTCTGTGCCCTACATAAAACTCCCTGACCGTCAGTGTGCCCCCGACCCGCCTCCGCCTTTCGAAGGTGATGTCTAGCATGGCTGGGGGGAATTTATGATTGCTACAGATGGGGCCTATGGGGAACATCTTAGTTAGCCCAAAGTGTTGACTCAATTGGGCCTGTGTTCTCAGCGTGGCCGCTACCATTGGGCTAATTGTGTATCTTGTTGAGGGGGATGGGAGTGCTGCTGTAGCCAAGGCCTGGAGGGTCATTTCTTTACAGGAGATCTCCTCATCTGTACCCACTCTGTGCTGGGTTTGTGTACCCATCCCCTCACTCTTTCTGTCGTTGCTGCCCAGTGGTCGAATTGTAGGTTCGGTAAAGCCAAGCCCCCTTTGATTTTCCTTCTTTGCAGTGTCGGTTTGGGAATTCTCGGGTTCTTACCCCCCACACAAATGGCATGATTAGACTGTCTACATTTTGGAAAAAGGCCTTGGGAATGAAGATCGGTACAGATCTAAACAGGAAGAGGAACTTCGGCAGTATGTTCATCTTCATCGTCTGCACTATCCCCAACAGGGGGAGTGGGAGTGAGCCCCACCTCTCTAGGTCCTTTTTTATCAGGCTGGTCAGGTACCACTTGTGGATCTGTGTCCAGTCTCTGGCTATCTGGATCCCCAGGTAACCGATTCCTAGGGGTACACATCACCAAAAATCTGTCCTGGTCCACCCACATCAATGCTACCACCAAGAAAGCACAACAGCGCCTACACTTCCTCAGTAAACTAAGTAAATTTGGCATGTCCACATTAACTTTTACCAACTTTTACAGATGCACCACAGAAAGCATCCTATCCGGCTGCATCACAGCCTGGTATGGCAACTGCTCGGCCCAAGACCGCAAGAAACTTCAGAGAGTCGTTAACACAGCCCAGTTGATCACACGAACCTGCCTCCCATCCATTGACTCCATCTACAGTTTCCGCTGCCTGGGGAAAGCGGGCAGCATAATCAAAGACCCCTCCCACCTGGCTTACTCACTCTTCCAACTTCTTCCATCGGGCAGAAGATATAAAAGTCTGAGAACACGCACGAACAGACTCAAAAAACAGCTTCTTCCCCGCTGTTACCAGACTCCTAAACGACCCTCTTATGGACTGACCTGATTAACACTACACCCCTGTGTGCTTCACCCGACGTCGGTGGTTACTATGTAGTTACATTGTGAACCTTGTGTTGCCCTATTATGTATTTTTATTCTGTTTTCTTTTCATGTACTTAATGATCTGTTGAGCTGCTCGCAGAAAAATACTTTTCACTGTACCTTGGTATATAAGATAATAAACAAATCCATTCCAATCAGTTCTGGGCCATTTTAAACAGGAGGCCCCTTCAGCTCTGCCCCTCCCCCATTTGGGTTCTCTGGGAATACCTCACTTTTGGCCAGGTTAAGTTTGTAGCCCAAAAAGGTTCCAAACTCTTTCAGGATCTGCAGTATTGCCTTCAGTCCCTCCTGTGACTTTGAGACATAGAAGAGCAGGTCATCTGCATAGAATGAGACTCTGTCTCCTCTCCAGATGCCCTTCCAGCTTTTCGCATCTCGCAAGGCTATCGCCAGGGGTTTGATCGCGAGCGTGAACAAGAGTGGGTACAGGGGGCAGCCCTGTCTTGTTCCTCTCTGTAGCTGGAAGTATTCAGAGCTGGTGGTGTTAGTTCGGACATTTGCCTTGGGAGCCTGGCTCTCTTTGCTTGGACATTACCACAGGCTTGCTGGCTTGGTGAGGAAATAATCCTGAGGTAGTTTGTTGAGGGCTGTGATGGTTGACAATGAAACCTATGTGCTGGAGAACAAACTAACGTGCTGTCTTTGGTGCAGATATTGACTGGTGAGGACTGGAATTCTGTCATGAATGATGGTATCATGGCCTACGGAGGACCTTCTTTTCCTGGTGTGTTGGTCTGTATTTATTTCATCATCCTGTTTGTCTGTGGAAACTGTATCCTTTCATATATGTGATCTCACAGTCAGACTGCAAGCAGGTTTGGCGGGGGGGGGGGGGGGGGGGTGCACAGGCGTAGTGGAATTGGTAGGGATGGCGGGTTTTGTGTTGGATGGTGTGATTTCAGCTCCTGTTTTCTCTGTTTACAGGGAGAGGTTGTAGGCAGAGTCTCAGTCACACCACTAATGAGTAACAGGTGTTTGTATATGTGGTGATTGTCCCTTTAAGGGCAACACAGCAGAGTAAAGATGACCTGGGTGACCAATCAGGACAATGTGGAATCACCCCATGGTGAGAGAGGCTCCTAGGCAGAGACATTTTGGGAGTGAGCTGCAGCCATGCGGCTGCTGTTCAATTCTTATCAATAAATACATTTTGTGTTCACTAATGAAGTCTGTGAAAGTGCATCTTTACATCTGGCAACTAGCATGTAATAAGTCCACGGAGGCAGAAGTCCCTTCACCAGAATCCCTTTTATTAACAAAACCAACAGCAGTACAACCAGCTGCATTCAGCTTGCTATCTACACTGGGAGTACAGAGGATCATACACTCCCTGTTATATACAAAGAAGAGGTTCCCTGATTGACCCACTAATCAGGAAACTCGTATTCCAATTGGCCAATCGCAAAGGCTTGGTCAAAGTCGTTACAGAGCATAAATTATCCTGACATTGCCTTTGGCTTGACACCTGCGAATATCCTGTTTAATTAGACTTCAAAAAGAATGTATGCACCAGAATGCCACACTCCTGAATCGCAGTTTAAGGAGGCTGAATGTTGTTATTGTCACTAAAGAAGATATTTGATAAAGTAGTGCAGAGCTAAGTCAAGATTGCTGAGTGAACGATTAACCAAGATGTTACAATTTACAATGTGGAAGAGCCCAGCACGAGTAATTCTGATATTCACTCTGTTTAATCTAAAAACAGGCAAGATAGACCCGATTACTGTATCGCTCTGGGTAAATGAGAAGTCCTTTAAGTTGGAAGTGGATACAGGGGCATCAGCCACTGTGATGGGAGAGCATACATTTCCGTACCTATGAGAGAGAGTCCAACCATTGAACTTGAAGAGAACTTCTGCCAAGTTGAAGACATAGGGGAGAAACAATAGAAATAAAAGGTATCTGTAAACCGTGGACAAAAGTCTGCCCAGCTTCCAGCGATAATAGAAATGGGTGAAGGACCAAGCCTTCACTGCCACGATTGGCTTAAAGAAATCAAATTGAATTGGGCCGAGATTTTTCAAGTGTGGAAAGAGGGACTGCCCGAGCTGATAATTCATCTTCTGTGATGAATTAGGGCTACAAGCTAAGATTTATGTGGATCCGGAGGTGACTCCCTTATTCTTTAGGGCAAGACCTTATGTCTTGCGAGAGAAAGTGGATACTGAGTCAAACAGGTTGGAATAACAAGGCATTTACCAGCAGTTCAGTTCTCAAAATGACCAGCACCTATAGTCACTGTATTGAAACCAGACAAGACCATCCACATTTACGGCGATTATACGCGATTGATCAGGCCACCAAGCTGGATAATATGAAATGTGGCGACTAGGGGCTTTTCACAGTAATTTCATTGCAGTGTTAATATGAGCCTACTTGTGACAATAAAGATTATTATTATTATCCCGAGAATTGAAGTATGCAAAGCTGGCAAGTGGTCAATCTTGCACAAAGCTGGATATTTTAATTAAAAAAAAATAAATAAATTTAGAGTACCCAATTATTTTTTCCAATTAAGGGGCAATTTAGCGTGGCCAATCCACCTATCCTGCACATCTTTTGGGTTGTGGGGGTGAAACCCACACAGACACGGGGAGAATGTGCAAACTCCTCACGGACAGTGACCCAGAGCCGGGATTCGAACCCGGGTCCTCAGCGCCGTAGACAAAGCTGGATATGAGTCACCGGTACCAGTAACTTGAATTAGAAGATGCTTTCCGGGGGTATGTCACATTAAACACACACAAAGGCCTTTTCCAGTATACACCCCTGTATTTTGGCATGACTTCAGCATGTGCAATATTCCAAAGGGCAATGGAGAGTTTGCTACAGTGCTACAGGGTTGTAGTCTACAATGACCATGTCCTTTTAACTGAATCGACAGAGACCGAGCATCCAACAGGCTAGAATTTGCCTCAAGAAAGAGGTGCCACTGTCAAGCCGCTGAGGTGACCTATCTGGGACACCGTGGAGACACACAAGGATTACACCCCATGGTACACAAGGTCAAGGTGATAAAGGAGGCGCCTGCCCCACAAACACAACTGAATTTAAATTGTTTCTGGGGATGGTAAACTACTATGGACATTTTTTAAAATCAAACTTATCCCTGGTGTTGGCCCCCTTGCATATTCATGGATTTTTTTTACAGTTCCGAAGGAGGCCATTCAGCCCATTGAGTCTGCACTGGCCCTTGGAAAGAGCACTCTACCTAGGCCCACTCCGCCACCTTATCTCCGTAACCCAATAACCCCAAATAACCTTTTCTTACACTAAGGGACAATTTAGCATGGCCAATCCACCTATCCTGCATATCTTTGGACTGTGGGAGGAAACCCGCGGAGACACGGGGAGAAAGTGCCAACTTCACACAGACAATCACCAGAGGCCCTGGAGCTGTGAGGCAGCAGTTCTAACCACTGTGCTACTGCTAAAGAAACATCGTCTTGGTCTTGGAAGGCCCAAGAGGAAGCTTTCAGTAGAGTGAAGCAATTGCTGCATTCCTCAAACCTGTTAATATACTTTGAACCACCTGAAGAACTGATACTGACCTGCAACACCTCTACATTTAGTATTGGTGTGGCGTTGCCCCATGAGATGGACAACAGTTCTGAAAGGCCGAAAAAGACTACTCACAAATCGAGAAGGAAGGACTATCTATAGCGTTTGGCATCATGAAATTCCAACAGTATTGACATGATAAGACACTTTGCCATCGTTCCTTGGGTCTCTTCAAGAGGCCAAGCTATCCCGCCAATCATCTTGACTAGACTTTAATGATGTGTTAACTCTGTAAACCTGGTCTGGGCGACTCACCCCATGGTGAGAGAGGCTCCGAGGCAGAGACAGTTTGAGAGCAAGCTTCAGCCGTGCGGCTGCTATACAATTCTTATAAATAAATAGCTTTTGTGTTCTGTGAAAGTGCATCTTGGCCCATTTGTAAGGTGTAGTTTGGATATTTGGTGTATTTTTTATATACATTTGGATCCTGAGCTTTGTTTTTCCAGATATTCTGTTGAATGTTTTCTTGGCCATCGCAGTTGACAATCTAGCAGAGGCAGAAAGTCTGACATCAGCACAGAGAGAAGCAGCAGAGGAGAAGAAGAGGAGAAGGTTGGAGAGGTGAGTGTGAGTGGAGAGCGGTAGGTAAGGGAGATGGCAGAGGAAAGTGTGAGGAAAATTTGCCATCACCAGATTAGGGAGCTCTGTGGGATACACTGGCCAGATCAATGCTGCAATTGAACATGGAACAGCTACATCTCATTCAATGTTAGTTTCACGTTTGAAAAATTCAGATCACGACCCTCACCCAAGATTTTATTCACAGCAAATGATTTAATTTCGGAATGTGTAACTCCTTGAAAACTGTAACGAGCCAAGCCACATGCTCAATAACTGAGAGCAGGTCCAGGCTCGGTTCCTGAGAACTGGCACAGGCTGAGTCACTGAGAACCAGTCCATGTAGTTTGGTCACTGAGAACCAGCCCAGGTCTCAGACTCAATCATTGAGAACCAGCCCAAACCTTAGGCTCAAAATCAGAGGACGTTGGAAAAACTGAGTAGTTCTGTCAGCATCTATCTAAAGAGAAACAAAGCTAACAGCTCAAATCATAGACCCTCAGGCTTGGTCACTTAGGACCAGCCCAGGCCTTAGGCTCGGTCATTGAGGACCAGCCCTGGCCTCCAGTTTGGTCACTGAGGACCAGCCCAGGCCTTAGGCTCGGTCACTGAGGACCAGCCCAGGCCTCAAACTCGGTCACTGAGGACCAGTTCAGGCCTTAGGCTCGGTCATTGAGGACCAGCCCTGGCCTCCAGTTTGGTCACTGAGGACCAGCCCAGGCCTTAGGCTCGGTCACTGAGGACCAGCCCAGGCCTCAAACTCGGTCACTGAGGACCAGTTCAGGCCTTAGGCTCGGTCATTGAGGACCAGCCCTGGCCTCCAGTTTGGTCACTGAGGACCAGCCCAGGCCTTAGGCTCGGTCACTGAGGACCAGCCCAGGCCTCAAACTCGGTCATTGAGGACCAGCCCTGGCCTCCAGTTTGGTCACTGAGGACCAGCCCAGGCCTTAGACTCGGTCACTGAGGACCAGCCCAGACCTCAGACTCGGTCACTGAGGACCAGGCCTTGCCTCCAGTTTGGTCACTGAGGACCAGGCCTTGCCTCCAGTTTGGTCATTGAGGACCAGGCCTTGCCTCCAGTTTGGTCACTGAGGACCGGCTCTGCATTGGGTGTGCATCCAGTGCTTTGAATTGCTGTTCAATCCTGAATTCTACTTTGATTATTCAGGGCTGCCAACCCAGGCCGATCAGAGGAAGAGAAGCTACTGTTGAAGAAACTTGAGCTGGCGAAGTTGAAGGCTGAAGGCATTCCTACCACTGCCAAGGTCAGAGTCAACTTGCTTTTTGAGTTAAACAATCACTACCTTTGTGCCACAGAATCTTTACAGTGCTGAAGGAGGCCATTCGACCCAGTGAGTCTGCACTGGCTCGTGGAAAGAATGTTCCACCTAATCCCACTTCCCTGCCTTATCCTCGTAACTTTGCGCATTATTTATTTTCAGATAAGAATAAAATTCCCTTTTGAATATCTCGATCGAACCTGCCTTCACCACCTACTCAGGAAGTTAATTCCAGACTCCAACCACCCTCTGGGTGAAAAGCTTTTCCTCACATCACTTTTACTTCTTTTGCGTATTATTTTAAACCTGTGTTCTTTAGTTCTTGATGCTTTGAGCGGGAACAGTTTCTCATTCAGTATCTTGAATACCTTCATCAAGGTTTCTCTCGGCCTCCTTTTTTCCAAAGAAAAAAGACCCAACCTCTCCAATCTATCGCCAGCTGCAATTCTTTAACCCTGGAATAATTCTTGTGTACATAAGAACTAGGAGCAGGAGTAGGCCATCTGGCCCCTCGAGCCTGCTCCGCCATTCAATTAGATCATGGCTGATCTTTTGTGGATTCAGCTCCACTTTCCGGCCCGAACACCATATCTCTTAATCCCTTTATTCTTCAAAAAACTATCTATCTTTATCTTAACATTTAATGAAGGAGCCTCAACTGCTTCACTGGGCATATATGTTTCCATAAGATTCCCCCTGCATCCTTCTAAATTCCAACGAGTACAGTCCCAGTCTACTCAACCTCTCCTCGTAATCCAACCGTTTCAGCTCTGGGATTAACCGAGTGACTCTCCTCTGCACACCCTCCAGCGCCAGTACATCCTTTCTCAGGTAAGACCAAAACTGAACACAATACTCCAGGTGTGGCCTCGCTAACACCATATACAATTGCAGCATAACCTCCCTAGTCTTAAACTTCATCCCTCTAGCAATGAAGGACAAAACTCCATTTGCCTTCTTAATCACCTGTTGCACCTGTAAACCAATTTTTTGCGACTCATGCACGAGCACACCCAGGTCTTTCTGCACAGCAGCATGTTTTAATATTTTATCATTTAAATAATAATTCCTTTTGCTGTTATTCCTACCAAAATGGATAACCTCACATTTGTCAACATTGTATTCCATCTGCCAGACACTAGCCCATTCACTTAACCTATCCAAATCCCTCTGCAGACTTCCGGTATCCTCTGCACTTTTTGCTTTACCACTCATTTTAGTGTCGTCTGCAAATTTGGACACATTGCACTTGGTCCCCAACTCCAAATTGTCTATGTAGATTGTGAACAATTGTGGGCCCAACACTGATCCCTGAGGGATACCACGAGCTACTGATTACCAACCAGAGAAACACCCATTAATCCCCACTCTTTGCTTTCTATTAATTAACCAATCCTCTATCCATGCTACTACTTCACCCTGAATGCCATGCATCTTTATCTTATGCAGCAACCTTTTGTGTGGCACCTTGTCAAAAGCTTTTTGGAAATCCAGATAGACCACATCCATTGGCTCCCCGATATCCACCGCGCTGGTAATGTCCTCAAAAAATTCCACTAAATTAGTTAGGCACGGCCTGCCCTTTATGAACCCATGCTGCGTCTGCCCAATGGGACAATTTCCATCCAGATGCCTCGCTATTTCTTCCTTGATGATAGATTCCAGCATCTTCCCTAGTACCTAAGTTAAGCTAACTGGCGATAATTATCCGCTTTCTGCCTACCTCCTTTTTTAAACAGTGGTGTAACGTTTGCTAATTTCCAATCCGCCAGGACCACCCCAGAGTCTAGTGAATTTTGGTAAATTATCACGAGTGCATTTACAATTTCCCTAGCCATCTCATTTAGCACTCTGGGATCCATTCCATCAGGGTCAGGAGACTTGTCTACCTTGAGCCCCATTACCTTGCCAATCACTCCCTCCTTAATGATAACAATCATCTCAAGGTCCTCACCTGTCATAGCCTCATTTCCATCAGTCACTGGCATGTTATTTGTGTCTTCCACTGTGAAGACCGACCCAAAAAATCTGTTTAGTTCCTCGGCCATTTCCTCATCTCCCATTATTAAATCTCCCTTCTCATCCTCTGAAGGACCAATATTTACCTTAGCGGCTCTTTTTTGTTTTATATATTTGTAGAAACTTTTACTATCTGGTTTTATATTCTGAGCAAGTGTACTCTCATAATCTATCTTACTCTTCTTTATAGCTTTTTTAGTAGCTTTCCGTTGCCCCCTAAAGATTTCCCAGTCCTCTAGTCTCCCATTAACCTTTGTGACTTTGTATGTTTTTTCCTTCAATTTGATACTCTCCCTTATTTCCTTCGATAGGATAGATGCGGGCAGGTTGTTTCCACTGGCGGGTGACAGCAGAACTAGGGGACATAGCCTCAAAATAAGGGGAAGTAGATTTAGGACTGCGTTTAGGAGGAACTTCTTTACCCAAAGGGTTGTGAATCTATGGAATTCCTTGCCCAGTGAAGCAGTTGAGGCTCCTTCATTACATGTTTTTAAGGTAAAGATAGATAGTTTTTTGAAGAATAAAGGGATTAAGGGTTATGGTGTTCGGGCCGGAAAGTGGAGCTGAGTCCACAAAAGATCAGCCATGATCTAATTGAATGGCGGAGCAGGCTCGAGGGGCCAGATGGCCTACTCCTGCTCCTAGTTCTTATGTTCTTATATCCACGGTTGATTTTCCCTCTTTCTACCGTCTTTCCTTTTTGTTGGTTTAAACCTTTGCTGAGCACTGTGAAAAATCGCTTGGAAGGTTCTCCACTGTTCCTGAACTATTTCACCATAAAGTCTTTGCTCCCAGTCTACCTTAGCTAGCTCTTCTCTCATCCCATTGTAATCGCCTTTGTTTAAACACAAAACACTGGTGTTTGATTTTACCTTCTCACCCTCCATCTGTATTTTAAATTCCACCATATTATGATCGCTCCTTCCGGGAGGATCCCTAACTATGAGATCATAAATCAATCCTGTCTCATTACACAGGACCAGATCTCGGACTGCTTGTTCCCTCGTAGGTTCCATTACATACTGTTCAAGGAAACTATCGTGGATACATTCTATAAACTCCTCCCTTGACCGATCTGGTTAAACCAATCGACTTGTAGATTAAAATCCCCCATGATAACTGCTGTACCATTTCTACATGCATCCGTTATTTCTTTGTTTATTGCCTGCCCTACCATAATGCTACTATTTGGTGGCCTATAGAAATGAAATGAAAAATGAAAATCGCTTATTGTCACAAGTAGGCTTCAAATGAAGTTACGGTGAAAAGCCCCTCGTCGCCACATTCCGGCGCCTGTTCGGGAAGGCTGGTACGGGAATTGAACCGTGCTGCTGGCCTGCCTTGGTCTGCGTTAAAAGTCTGGCGGGGGTGACGAAAACATTACAAATGAAGTCTGTTGGGGCTTTGACCCTCCGCCGTGATCCCCTCATTCCTGTGGTGATATGGGCGCTGACGTGGTCACCTGCGACTCCGGGAGCGTGTTGTCCTCGTCTTCGCCATCCCTGAGTGGATCCAGTTGGAGGATGGATCCCACTGGGTTGGGGGCTGCGGTGAGGTTCGCTGGAGGGATGGTGAGTGGCGCAGGGGTGAATGAGGCAACCGGGTCGGGGTCATGGGTGGGAACCCAGTGGGTGCCAGGTCCCGGAGGGAGACTGTGTCTTAGCGCCCGTCGGGGCATGCCACGTAGGCGTACTGCGGGTTTGCATGTAGGAGGTGGACTTTCTCGACCAAGGGGTCCGATTTATGGCTCCGCACATGCATCCGGAGAAGAACGGGTCCAGGTTCTGTCAGCCATGTTGGGAGCGAGACTCCAGAGGTGGACTTCTTAGGGAAGGCAAACCCACGTTTGTGAGGGGTCCCATTAGTGGCGGTGCAGAGGAGCGACTGAATGGAGTAGAGCACGTCAGGGAGGACCTCCTGCCAGCGGGAGTTGCCGTCTCGTGGTCAGGAGGTGCCTGGCGTACACTTGATTCACTGGTTTAACATAATGTCCCTTTAGGAACGTCATCGCTTCTGATTAGGTGGGCGCATCCCGGATAAGGGGGAAAATTTCAGGGCTCACCCGTGAGTAGTTACCACAGACATCAGTTTCAGTCCTGCCCAGATGTAACCCGTCCAGTTTGTACAGGTCCCACCTCCCCCAGAACCGGTCCCAATGCCCCAGGAATCTAAAATCCTCCCCCTGACACCATCCCTTCAGCCACGTATTCATCCTATATATCCTGTAATTTCGATCCTAACTAGCACGTGGCACCGGTAGTAATCCTGACATCACTAACTTTGAGGTCCGATTTCTTAACTTCCTTCCAGCTCCCTGTATTCTGCTTTTAGGACTTCATCCCCTTTTTTTACCTATGTCGTTTGTACCGATGTGTACTACGACCACTGGCTGTCCACCCTCCCCCTCCAGAATGTCCCGTACCCGCTCCGAGACATCCTTAACCCAGCACCAGGGAGGCAACATACCATCCTGAAGTCTTGTTTACGGCCACAGAAACGCCTGTCTATTCCCCTTACAACTGAATCCCCTATAACTGTCACACTTATCACCCCTCCCCTCTGCAGCAGAACCAACCGTGGTGCCACGAGTTTGGCTGTTGCTGTTTTCCCCTGAGCGACCATTCCCCTCAACAGTATCCAAAGCGGCAGATCTGTTCTGCAGGGGAATGGCCACAGGAGATTCCTGCACTACCTCCCTTGCTCTCTTGCTCTGTCTGGTGGTCACCCATTCCCTTACTGCCTGCGGAGTCTGAGCCTGCAGTGTGACCACCTCTCTATACGTGCTAGCCACGATGCTCTCCATCTCGCGGATGCTCCACAGTGTCTCCAGCCGCCGCTCCAGCTCTGAAACTTGAGCTTCAAGGAGCTGTAACCGGAGACACTTACTGCACACATGCTGACCCTGGGGACTGGAGCTGTCCTGCCATGATATATTCTTCTAAATTAAACTTTTGAAATTAAACTTTAGAAAGATGTTTTTGTGTCGGATTATATCCAATCTCCTGTATACTATTTATTTAGCTTTATCCTTGAGTATTTATCTTGCTTGATCTGACAACAAATTAAAGTTATTTATTTGAAATTAAAAAGTTATTTAATTAAAATTTAAAAGTTATTGAAATCATCTTAAAAATAGTAATTTAAATTAACCCAAAATAGTTATTTAAGTGAGATTTAAAATTTTTTAAATAGTAGTTCAACTCAAATTTAAAATAGTAATTTAAGTCAAATTTAAAAAATAGTAATTCAGATCAGCTTAAAAATAGTAATTTAAATCAAATTAAAACCAGTAACTTCACAAATATTCAAATTTAGCCCAGTCTGCCTTTCAGCCAATTAGGTCACAGTCTCCAGTGACGTCACTTTACTGGGTTTCTTTCAATTTGAAATAAACAGACAAGCAGCTGTCCTACCTGCAGCATAGTGTCCCGCGCAGGTCCTCTCCTCTCTGCGCCCGGCTCTCCTCTCGCTGTTTTAAACACTGAAACTCCCGGCTCTCCTCTCACTGGTTTAAACACTGAAACTCCTGGCTCTCTTCTCACTGGTTTAAACACTGAAACTCCTGGCTCTCTTCTCACTGGTTTAAACACTGAAACTCCTGGCTCTCTTCTCACTGGTTTAAACACTGAAACTCCCGGCTCTCCTCTCACTGTTTCAAACACTGAAACTCCCGGCTCTCCTCTCGCTGTTTTAAACTGTACTCTTTCCAATGCCTTCCTTAAGAATGCTATCAAGAACTGGATGCATTTGCCAGATGAGACCTAACTAGTGTCTTATACCAGTTCAACATGACCTCGTCACTCTTGTACTCAAAGCCCCCATTAACAAAACCTGAGATACCATATGCTTTATTACTGCTCTCTCAACATGTTCTACCACCTTCAATGACGTATGTACATATACACCTTTGATCCTGCACTTCCTTTAGAGTTTCTCCCCTTTTTTTTATTGTCTGCCCCTATTCCTCCTCCCAAAATACATCACATCACACCTCTCTGAATTGTACTTCATCTGCCACTTGCCCAACTCACCATAATGGCCATGTCCTTGTGACGTTCAAGACTATCCTGATCACTGTTGACAATGTTTAAATCTTCATATCAACCACAAAGTTTGAAATCGTGCCCTGAACACTACATTCTAGGTCCTTAATATACATCAGAATGAGCAAGGGTCCCAATACCGATCCCTGAAGAACTCCATTACAAGCCTTCCCCAATCAGAAAACCAACTATTTATCATTACTCTGTTTCCTGTCATTCAGCCAATTTCACATCAAAGTGCTGACTTTCCCTCTTATTGCTAATTACCTGGTTTTGAATGTGGCTACTCACCTCCTCCGATTCCCACAGCAGTCATTGCGCTTGCTTCACGTTTTTAAATAGGTGTGCTAAATGGCGCCTGCATGACCGCATGCTGGGGAGCTGGTTAGATCTTGGGAGGCCGTAAGATAGGGGGTCTGTCCTGTTAACGAGATGAAGATTTAAGTAAAGAATTTCAAAGTGCGCTCACAATGAGCTTAGTGGACGAGCAGTGGGAGAGAGGCCACACCCAGAGTGAGGACACAGGCAGAGTGACGTTTAAGCTTTAAACTTGGGAATTTGAAGCTGAACGGGGATTGAATTGTTACAAGGACAAGCAAAGAAGGGCCATAGACAATTGGAGTTAACCCAAGTAGTGGGCAGGAAGCGGAGTTGGTGCTAAGTCGGGAGGAGGAGCTTCGGGACGTTTTAATAACTCACCTGTTGGGTATGGGGGACTGGTAAATACACTGAAACATGAGGTCACAGTAAAGCTGTGACCTGATTAGGAATTAGCTGGTTGGGAATCTGGTCTAAATTTGAAAAAACTAGAGTTATTAACCAATTAAAGGAGTAACTAGGAGGTTACTGTATTTAACATTTGTTGGAGAAACATAGCGCAAGGGACCATCGAGTTAATTTTAACGTAAATTTAATAAGTATTTATTTTAACATAATTAATTAATTCGTACTAAATTTAATAACTATTTATTTTGACTAAATTAATTAATTAATTAGTGCAAAATATGTCTGTCAGCGGGTTGCAGCGCTCTGTGAGATGCGGGAGGTCTGTGACACTTCCAGGGTTTTGGATGACTACATCTGCAGGAAGTGTAACCATAGAACATAGAACAGTACAGCACAGATCAGGCCCTTCGGCCCTCGATGTTCGGCCGAGCAATGATCACCCTACTCAAACCCACGTATCCACCCCATACCCGTAACCCAACAACCCCCCCCTAACCTTACTTTTTTTTTACCAATGGCAGCTCTTCACAGACCACATGGTTCGGTTGGAGGAGCAGTTGGATGCACTCAAGAGCATGCAGATCGCGGAAAGCTTCATAGACAGGATGTATAGAAATGTGGTCACACCAAGGTGCAGGCAGACAGATGGGTGACAGCTAGAAAGGGCAGGAAGTCAGTGGAGGAATCCGTCCTCTCTAACAAGTATACCGTTTTGGATACTGTTGGGGATGGTCTAGAACAAAGAACAAAGAAAAGTACAGCCCAGGAACAGGCCCTTCGGCCCTCCAAGCCTGTGCCGACCATGCTGCCCGTCGAAACTAAAATCTTCTACACTTTCTGGGTCCGTATCCCTTTATTCCCATCCTATTTATGTATGTCAAGATGCCCCTGAAATGTCATTATCGCCCCTGCTTCCACCACCTCCTCCGACAGCGAGTTCCAGGCACCCACTACCTTCTGTGTAAAAAACTTGCCTCGTGCATCTCCTCTAAACCTTGCCCCTCGCACCTTAAACCTATGCCCCCTAGTAATTGACCCCCCTACCCTGGGAAAAAGACTCTGACTATCCACTCTGTCTATGCCCTTCATAATTTTGGAGACCTCCTTCAGGTCGCCCCTCAACCTCCGTCGTTCCAGTGAGAACAAACCAAGTTTATTCAACCGCTCTTCATAGCTAATGCCCTCCAAATCAGGCAACATCCTGGTAAATCTCTTCTGCACCCTCTCTAAAGCCTCCACATCCTTCTGGTAGTGTGGCCACCAGAATTGAACACTATACTGCAAGTGTGGCCTAACTAAGGTTCTATACAGCTGCAACATGACGCCAATTCTTATACTCAATGCCACGGCCAATGAAGACAACCATGCCGTATGCCTTCTTGACCAACTTCTCCAGCTGTGTTGCCCCTTTCAGTGACCTGTGGACCTGTACACCTAGATCTCTCTGACTTTCAATACGCTTGAGGGTTCTACCATTCACTGTATGGACCACGGAGCCAGAGAGCTAAGACCCTTAGAATCTCTACAGTACACAATGAGATGGAATGGACTGAAGTGCATCTGGATGAAAATTGTCCCATTGGGCACACGCAGTATGGGTTTATAAAGAGCAGGTCGTGCCTAACTAATTTAGTGGATTTAAAAAAAAAATAATTTTTATTCAAGTTTTTTAATAACAATAACAATAACAAATTTTAACAAATTTTCTCCCCGCAAATTAAAACAAACAAGGCGTGTTCCCACACCAAAACAAGAAAAGAACTCTTCCCCCCTCAAAATAAATAATAACAAATAGCAATACAAGAAAGAAGAAAATAACATAACAAACCCACCGCCGCAAAAACAAACCCCCCAACCATCCCCAAACCCACCCCCCCTCCCCACCCCGGTTTCTGCCGAGACCGACCACTCTCTTTTTTTAAAAAATAATTTTTATTGAAAGAGTTTTTCCATACAGACATTTACCCCTACTAATTTTTAAATTATTTACAACACAATCCCTCTAGGCAAATATCCCTCCCTCGCCCGCCCTCTCGCGCGCACCAGTCCTCCCCCCCCCCCCCCAAGCAACAACTTAACAAACAAGGCAGCCTACAGTTTCAGACATGAGCAGCGAGCAGACTTGCCCGCGTTACAGTCGTGCATGTCCCCCCACGACCATTGCTGCCCCCCCTTCCCCCCCCCCCCCCCCCCCCGGGTTGCTGCTGCCACGACCCCGTACGCCTATCTCTGATCTAAAAAGTCAAGGAAAGGTTGCCACCCGCCTGGAGAATCCCTGTACCGACCCTCTCAGGGCAAATTTGATCCTTTCTAGCTGAATATAGCTAGCCATATCGTTAATCCAAGTTTCAACGCTTGGAGGCCTCGCGTCCTTCCATTGAATTAATATCCTTCGTCGAGCCACTAGGGACGCAAAGGCCAGTATTCCGGCCTCCCTGGCCTCCTGTACCCCCGGTTCTACCCCGACCCCAAAGATCGCAAGCCCCCATCCTGGTTTGACCCTGGACCCCACCACCTTCGACACCGTCCTTGCCACCCCCTTCCAGAACCCTTCCAGCACCGGACATGCCCAGAACATATGCACATGGTTCGCTGGGCCTCCCAGACATCTGACACACCTGTCCTCACCCCCAAAGAACCGGCTCATCCTTGTCCCCGTCATGTGAGCTCTATGCAGCACCTTAAATTGAATGAGGCTCAGCCTCGCACACGAGGAGGAAGAATTGACCTTCTCCAGTGCATCTGCCCACGTCCCGTCTTCTATCTGCTCTCCCAGCTCCACTTCCCACTTGGCTTTCAGCTCCTCCCCTGATGCTTCTTCCGCCTCCTGCATTATCTTGTAGATGTCTGATATCTTCCCCCCTCCGACCCAGACCCCCGAGAGCACCCTATCACTCGCCCCCTTACTGGGGAGCGGGGGAACCCCTCCACCTGCCGCCTAGCAAATGCCTTCACTTGTAAATATCTGAACATGTTTCCCGGGGGGAGCTCAAACTTCTCCTCCAGCCCTCCCAGGCTCGCAAACCTCCCCTCTATAAACAGGTCCTTCAGCTGCCGTATGCCCACCCTGTACCAGCTCTGAAATCCCCCGTCGATGTTCCCCGGGATGAATCTGTGGTTCCCTCTTATTGGCGCCGCCAACAGACCTCCCATTTCCCCCCTGTGTCGCCTCCACTGCCCCCATATCTTGAGGGTGGCCGCCACCACCGGGCTCGTGGTGTACCTCGTGGGGGGGAGCGGCCATTGTGCCGTTACTAGGGCCCCCAGGCTTGTGTTGCCACAGGACGCCCTCTCCATTCGTTACCAAGCTGCCCCCTCCCCTTCCATCATCCACTTGCGCACCATTGACACATTTGCCGCCCAGTAATACCCCGAGAGATTGGGTAGTGCCAGCCCTCCACTGTCCCTACTCCGCTCCAAGAAGACCCTTCTCACCCTTGGGGTGCCATGCGCCCACACATAGCTCATGATGCTAATCGTCACCTTTTTGAAGAAGGCCCTAGGGAGGAAGATGGGCAAGCACTGAAATAAAAACAAGAACCTTGGGAGGACCGTCATTTTGATTGACTGCACCCTCCCCGCCAGCGACAACGGTACCATGTCCCACCTCTTAAATTCCTCCTCCATCTTTTCCACCAGCCTGGAAAAGTTCAACTTGTGGAGGGTCCCCCAGTTCCTTGCCACCTGCACCCCTAAGTACCTAAAGCTCTTTCCTGCTCGCTTGAAGGGGAGTCTCCCAATACCCTCTCCCTGATCCCCCGGGTGTATCACAAAAACCTCGCTTTTGCCCAAATTTAGTTTGTACCCCGAAAAGTCCCCAAACTCTGCTAATAGTTCCATTATCTCCGGCATTCCCCCTTCTGGGTCTGCCACGTACAGCAGTAGATCATCCGCATACAGCGATACTCGATGTTCCTCCCCTCCCCTAGTCAGTCCTCTCCACCCCCCTGAACCCCTCAGTGCCATCGCCAACGGTTCAATCGCCAGTGCGAAAAGTAGGGGGGATAGGGGACATCCCTGCCTGGTCCCTCGGTGGAGCCCGAAATACTCCGACCTCCTCCCGTTTGTCACTACACTCGCCGTCGGGGCCGAGTAGAGCAACTTCACCCACTTAATAAACCCTTCCCCAAACCCAAACCGTTCCAACGTCTCCCACAGGTACTCCCACTCCACCCTATCGAATGCCTTCTCCGCGTCCAGCGCTACCACTATCTCAGCCTCCCCCTCCACTGCCGGCATCATAATTACATTCAGCAATCTCCGCACGTTCGTGTTGAGCTGCCGCCCCTTCACGAACCCTGTCTGGTCCTCATGGATTACCCCTGGCACACAATCCTCTATTCTAGCTGCCAGGATCTTTGCCAGCAACTTGGCATCCACGTTCAGAAGCGAGATAGGCCTGTAGGACCCGCACTGCACGGGGTCTTTATCCCGCTTCAATATCAGGGAGATCAGAGCCTGCGACATTGTCGGGGGCAGAACCCCCCCCTCTCGCGCCTCATTAAAGGCTCGTACCAGTACCGGTCCCACCAAGTCCACATTTTTCTTGTAGAATTCCACCGGGAACCCATCTGGCCCCGGCGCCTTCCCCGCTTGCATCTGACCTATTCCCTTGACTAGCTCCTCTAGCCCTATTGGCGCCCCCAGCCCTTCTACCAGCCCCTCCTGGACCCTTGGGAGCCTCAATTTGTTTAGGAAGTCCTCCATTCCCCCTCTCCTCGTCGGCGGCTCAGACCGATACAACTCCTTGTAAAAATCCCTGAAGACCCCATTCACTTCTTGCCCCTTCTGCACTACCTTCCCGCCCCTCTCCTTCACTCCCCCAATCTCCCTAGCCGCATCTCGTTTGCGAAGCTGGTGTGCCAGCATCCTGCTCGCCTTTTCCCCATACTCATAGACCGCGCCCTGTGCCCTTCTCCACTGCGTCTCTGCCTTCCTGGTGGTCAGCAGGTCGAACTTGACCTGCAGGCTGCACCGTTCTCCCAGCAGCCCCTCCTCTGGTGCCTCCGCATATCTCCTATCCACTTCCAATAGCTCCCCTACCAGCCTCTCCCTCTCCTGCCTCTCCTTTCTTTCTCTGTGCGCCCTTATGGAGATCAGCTCTCCCCTGATCACTACCTTCAGGGCCTCCCAGACCATCCCCACCTGCACCTCACCCGTGTCATTCAAGTCCAGATAGCTCTCAATGCTCTTCCGGACCCTTTTACACACCTCGTCGTCCGCTAACAGCCCCACATCCAGCCGCCACAGCGGGCGCTGGTCCCGCGCCTCCCCCATTTCCACATCCACCCAATGTGGTGCATGATCAGAGATCGCAATGGCCGAGTACTCAGCTTCCCGTACCCTCGGGATCAGCCCCCTGCTCAACACAAAGAAATCGATTCTGGAGTACACTCTATGGACGTGGGAGAAAAAGGAATACTCCCTCGCCCTCGGCCTACAAAACCTCCATGGGTCTACTCCTCCCATCTGCTCCATGTACCCCCTCAGCACTTCTGCCGCTGCCGGCCTCCTATTGGTCCTTGAGCTCGATCTGTCTAGCCCGGGGTCCAGCACTGTGTTAAAGTCCCCCCCCATGATCAAGCCCCCTGCCTCCAGTCCCGGAATGAGGCCCAATAGGCGCCTCATAAAACCCGCGTCATCCCAGTTCGGGGCATATACGTTGACCATCACCACTTTCTCCCCCTGCAGCTTACCCTTCACAATCACATACCTACCCTCCTTATCCGCCACCACCTCCTCCGCCACGAACGACACCCTCTTTCCCACCAGAATCGCCACCCCCCGGTTCTTTGCGTCCAATCCAGAGTGGAACACCTGTCCCACCCACCCCCTTCTCAGGCGAACCTGGTCCACTACCTTCAAATGGGTCTCCTGTAACATTGCTACATCAGCCTTCAGTCCCTTCAGGTGTGAGAATACCCTTGATCTCTTGACCGGCCCATTCAGCCCCCTCACGTTCCAAGTGATCAGCCGGGTCGCGGGACGACCCGCCCCCTTCCCCTGCCGATTAGCCATGTCCTGTTCCCTGCTCGCCCCGGGTCGACCCTCCCCTTCTGACCCGCTCCCCATGGCGATGTCCCCCTCCCCCCACCTCTCCAGTCCTCCACTTCCCGTTTCTGGTCTTTTCAGCAGCAACCCGGTGTCCCTCCCTAACCCCCCCCCAGGCTAGGACCCCTCCGAGCCGCGATGTACCCTCCATCGTACTCCCGTAAGTCAGCTGGTTCACGCTGACCCGGCTGCTCCTGCCACACTCCGACTCCCCCCGGCTCGGGGGGGGGGGGCCTCCCCCCCCTTGCCACTCCTCCCTGGCCCCGCTCCAGCGCGGGAAAGGTCGCCATTGCTAGCCACGCCCCGCACTCCTCCCCTCCCCCCTCCTCTGCCCCGCGCGCGGGAAAACAGAGGAAAGCCCGCGCTTTCGCCCTGCCACACCCCACCCCGCCATCTTCAGTTCCACCCCCGTCCCCGTCCATGCCGGTAAAGAACCCCCCCTAGGAGCCCATATCCCCGATCTGCTCTCCCCCCCGTCCCGACTCCCCAACTTAACATTATAAATAACAGATAGATAACAAATAACAATGTACTTAACAGTCGCCCTCTACCAAACAGCATAAATAACCATAAATAACCATGAATAACCACAATAACAATAACTAAGGGAAGTTGGCAAAGGGGGAAAAAACATCAGGAGAAAAACCACAGCAAGAGTTCAAAATCCAAACAAAGAATTCAGCTGAAAGTACCCGAGCGGCTACGGCCGCCAAGTATCCCCTGGGTCTAATTCGAGTCCAGTTTCTCTTCCTGTACAAAGGCCCACGCCTCCTCTGGGGACTCAAAATAGTGGTGTTGGTTCCTGTAGGTGACCCACAAGCGCGCTGGCTGCAGCATTCCGAACCTGATCCGTTTTGCATGTAGCACCGCCTTCGTCCGGTTGTACCGGGCCCACCGCTTTGCCACCTCCGCACTCCAGTCCTGGTAGACCCTCACCGTCGAATTCTCCCACTTGCTGCTCCTTTCCCTCTTGGCCCACTCCAGCACTCTCTCACGGTCGCTGAGTCGCTGGAACCGCACCAGCACCGCCCTCGGGGGCTCATTTGCTCTTGGCCTCCTAGCCATGACCCTGTAGGCCTCTTCCAGCTCCAGGGGCGAAGGGACGGCCCCTGCCCCCATCAGGGAGCTCAGCATTTCTGCTACATATCCCGGGAGGTCTGACCCCTCCAGGCCTTCTGCCAGGCCCAAGATCCTCAGGTTCTTCCGCCTCATTCGGGTATCCAGCTCCTCAAAACGGCTCTGCCATTTCAGGTGGAGTGCCTCGTGCACCTCTACCTTTCCCACGAGGACCGTGGCCTCCTCCTCCCTCGCAGTCATCTCCTGCTGCAGCTCCCGAATCGACGCCTCTTGGGTCGCCTGGGCTCCCATCAGCCTGGTGGTCGTCGCATTCATTGACTCCAAGAGCTCCATTTTCAGCTCCGTAAAGAAGCGCAGGAGAGCGGCCTGCTGCTCCTCCGCCCATTTCCTCCATTCCTCGGGTGCGCCACCGGCCGCCATTTTGGTCTTCTTCCCCCGCTTTTTTTTGGGAGCTGCTGTTGCTTTCTTTACCACCCCACTCCGGGTACCGACCATAAAGTTGGTCTGGTTCTCTTCAGGGAGCCTTCCCCCACCGGGATTTGTCCTTACAGCGCCGTTGGGGCCCTCCAATCGGCCCGAAAACACCTTTGTAGCAGGAGCAGCCAAATGTGCGACTTAGCTGGTCATAGCCGCAACCGGAAGTCCAGACCGACCACTCTCTACCCCTTTGCCAGGAAATCAAGAAAGAGCTGCCACCGCCGAAAGAACCCCCGTACCGACCCCCTCAGGGCAAATTTCATCCTCTCCAACTTGATGAACCCAGCCATGTCGTTGACCCAGGTCTCCGAACTCGGGGGCCGCATATCCCTCCACTGTAACAGAATCCTGCGCCGGGCTACTAGAGACGCAAAGGCCAGAATGCCGGCCTCTCTCGCCTCCTGCACTCCCGGCTCTGAAGCTACCCCAAAGATCGTGAGCCCCCAGCCCGGCCTGACCCTAGACCCAACCACTTCTGACAAAACCCCTCCAGAGCCGGACATGCCCAAAATGAGTGTGGTTTGCCGGGCCACCCGAACACCTCCCACACCTGTCTTCCCCTCCGAAAAACCAGCTCATCCTTGCCCCCTTCATGTGAGCACTGTGCAGCACCTTCAGCTGAATTAGGCTGAGCCGTGCGCAAGAGGAGGAAGAATTCACCCTCTCCAGGGCATCCGACCACGTCCCATCCTCAATCTCTTCCCCTAGCTCTTCGTCCCATTTCGCTTTGAGCTCATCTACTGAGGCCTCCTCCTCCTCCTCCTGCATCAGTTGGTAGATAGCCGAGAACTTCCCTTCCCTGACCCACGTCCCTGAAAGCACCCTGTCCTGCACCCCCCTTGGCGGCAGCCGCGGAAACTCCTCCACCTGCCTCTTAACAAAATCCCTGACCTGCATATACCTAAAAGCATTCCCGGGGGGAGGTTCCACTTCCCCACCAGCTCCTCCAGAGTCGCGAACTTTCCATCCAAGAAGAGGTCCCCAAACTGTCCTGATGCCTGCCCTGTGCCAACTCCCAAATCCCCCACCCGTTGTCCCTGGCGCAAAACGGTGATTGCCCCGTATCGGGGCCCAAACTGAGGCCTTCACTTCCCCCCTATGCCACCTCCACTGTCCCCAGATTTTGAGGGACGCAACCACCACCGGACTCGTGGAGTACTTTGCCGGGGGGAGTGGAAGTAGGGCCGTCACCAAAGCCTCCAGACTCGTACCCACACAGGACGCTACCTCCAGTCTCTTCCATGCGTCATCCTCCCTTTCCGTCACCCACCTGCGAATCATCACCACGTTCGCCGCCCAATAATATTCACACAGGTTGGGCAGCGCCAGGCCCCCGACCTCCCTTCTTCGCTCCAAAAATACCCTCCTTACTCTCGAGGCCTCCGCACCCACACAAACCCCAGAATCAACTTATTCACCATTCTGAAAAAAGCCTTCGGGATCAATATGGGGAGGCAGTAGAAAAGAAACAAAAACCTCGAGAGCACCGTCATTTTAACCGACTGGACCCTGCCTGCCAACGAGAGCGGCAGCGCATCCCACCTCCTGAACTCCTCCTCCATCTGCCCCACCAGCTGCGAAAAGTTAAGCCTATGCATAGCCCCCCAGGTCCTAGCCACGTGGACCCCAAGATACCTAAAGCTCCCCTCAGGGGGGGGGGCACCGGTTGTCGCTGTATGCAGATGATCTGCTGCTGTATGTCGCGGACCCGGCTGAGGGGATGCCAGAAGTGCTGAGGATACTTCAGGAGTTTGGGGACTTTTCGGGATTTATATCAATGTGGGGAAAAGCGAGCTGTTTGTCCTGCACCCGGGGGGTCAGGAGAGGGAGATAGGGGAACTCCCCCCCTCCCTGGCGGACATGATGAGGATGGGTTTCTCTACGTTCTGATATTGGGGAGTTAGTGGAGGTGATGTGGATGTGTTTCTAGAGGTTGTGTTGTTGGGACGTTAGTGGAGGTGATGAAGATGTGTTTCTGGAGGTTGTGTTATTGTTGAGTTAGTGGAGGTGATGTGGATGGGTTTCTAGAGGTGTTGTTGGGACGTTAGTGGAGGTGATGAAGATGTGTTTCTGGAGGTTGTGTTATTGTTGAGTTAGTGGAGGTGATGTGGATGGGTTTCTAGAGATTGTGTTACTGGGAAGTTAGTGGAGGTGTTAAGGATGCGTTTCTGGAGTTTGTGTTATTCAGATGTTAGTGGAGGTGATGTGGATGGGTGTCTGGAGGTTATGTTATTGGGAAGTTAGTAGAGATCATGTGGATGGGTTTCTGGAGTTTGTGTTATTGAGACGATAGTGGAGGTGATGAAGGTGGGTTTCTAGAGGTTGTGTTGTTGGGGAGTTAGTGGAGGTGATGCGTATGTGTTTCTGGAGGTTGTATTATTGGGAAGTTAGTGGAGTTGCTGTGGATAGGTTTCTGGAGGTTGTGTTATGGGACGTTAGTGGAGATAATGAGGATGTGCCTCTGGAGGTTTTTTTTATTGGGATGTTAGTGGAGGTGGTGTGGATGGGTTTCATGAGGTTGTGTTATTCGCAAGGTAGTGGAGGTGATGAGGATGGGTTTCTGGAGGTTGTGTTAATGGGAAGTTAGTGGAGGTGACGTGGGTGGGTTACTGGAGGTTGTGTTATTGGGAAGTGAGTGGAGGTAATAAGGATGGTTTTCTGGTGGTTGTGTTTTTCGAAAATTAGTGGAGGTGATGAAGATGTGTTTCTGGAGGTTGTATTATTGGGGAGTTATTGGAGGTGGTGTGAATTGGTTTCTGGAGGTTGTGTTATTGGGAGGTTAGTTGAGGTGAGAGAGGGTGGCTTTCTGAGGTTGTGTTATTGGGACGTTAGTGGAGGTGATGAGGACGTGTTTCTGGAGGTTGTGTTAATGGGAAGTCAGTGGAGGTTATGAAGATTGGTTTCTGAAGATTGTGTTACTGGGAAGTGAGTGGAGGTAATAAGGATGGTTTTCTGGTGGTTGTGTTTTTGGAAAATTAGTGGAGGTGATGTGGATAGGTTTCTGGAGGTTATGTTATTTGTAAATTAATGGAGGTGATGTGGATGTGTTTCTGGAGGTTGTGTTATTAGGGGGTTAGTGGAGGTGATGTGGTTGGGTTTCTGGAGGTTGTGCTTTTGGGAAAAAAAGTGGAGGTGCTGTGGATGGGTTTCTGGAGTTTGTATTATTGGAAATTAGTGGAGGTGATGTGGATGTGTTTCTGGAGGTTGTATTATTGGGGAGTTAGTGGAGGTGATGTGGATGGGTTTCTGGAGGTTGTGTAATTCGGGAGTTATTGGAGGTGATGAGGATATGTCTCTGGAAGTTGTTTTCTTGGGATGTTAGTGGAGGTGGCGTGGATGGGTTTCTGGAGGTTGTGTTTTTGGAATGTTAGTGGAGGTGATGAAGATATGTTTCTGGAGGTTGTATTATTGGGGAGTTAGTGGAGGTACTGTGAATGGGTTTCTGGAGGTGTGTTATTGGGAAGTTAGTGGAGGTGATGAGGATGTGTTTCTGAAGGTTGTGTTGTTGGGAAGTTAGTTGAGGTCATGAGGGTGGCTTTCTATGGTTGTGTTATTGGGACGTTAGTGGAGGTGCTGAGGATGGGTTTCTGGAGGTTGTGTTATTGGGATGTTAGTGATGCGGATGGGTTTCCGGAGGTTGTGTTAGTGGGACATTAGTGGACGTGATGAGGATGGGATTCTAGAGGTTGTGTTATTGGGGAGTTAGTGGAGGTGATGTGGATGTGTTTCTGGAGGTTGTGTTATTGTGGTGTTAGTGGAGGTGATGTGGATGGGTTTCTGGAGGTTGTGTTATTGTGATGGTATTGGAGGTGATGTGGATGGTTTTCTGGAGGTTGTGTGGTTGGGACGTTAGTGTAGGTGATGAGGATGTGTTTCTGGAGGTTGTGTTAATGGGACGTTAGTGGAGATGTTGAGGATGCGTTTCTGGAGGTTGTGTTATTCGGATGTTAGTGGAGCTGATGAGGATGGATTTCTAGAGATTGTGTTGTTGGGGAGTTTGTGGAGGTGATGAGGATGTGTTTCTGAGGTTGTGTTATCGGGAAGTTAGTGGAGTTGATGTGTATGTGTTTCAGGAGGTTGTTTTATTGGGAAGTTAGTGGAGATGCTGTGGATGTGTTTCTGGATTATGCGTTATTGGGAAGTTAGTGGAGCTGATGTGGATGTGTTTCTGGAGGTTGTGTTATTGGGGAGTTAGTTGAAGAGCCGTGGATGTGTTTCTGGAGATTGTGTTATTGCGAAGTTAGTGGAGGTGACGTGGTTGGGTTTCTGGAGGTGTGTTGTTGTGGTTAGTGGAGGTGACGTGGGTGGGTTTCTGGAGGTTGTGTTCTTGGGAAGTTAGTGGAGGTAATAAGAATGGTTTTCTGGTGATTGTGTTTTTGGAAAGTTAGTGGTGGTGATGAAGATGTGTTTCTGGAGGTTGTGTTATTGGGACGTTAGTGGAGGTGCTGAGGATGGGTTTCTGGAGGTTGTGTTCTTGGGAAGTTAGTGGAGGAGATGGGGATGGGTTTCCGAAGGTTGTTTTAATGGGAAGTTAGTGGAGGATATGATGATTGGTTTCTGGAAATTTGTGTTACTGGGAAGTTAGTGGAGGTGTTGAGGATGCGTTTCTGGAGTTTGTGTTATTCGGATGTTAGTGGAGGTGATGTGGTCGGGTGTCTGGAGGTTATGTTATTGGGAAGTTAGTGTAGATCATGTGGATGGGTTTCTGGAGGTTGTGTTATTGGGACATTAGTGGAGGTGATGAGGATGGATTTCTAGAGATTGGGGAGTTAGTTGAAGAGCTGTGTATGTGTTTCTGGAGGTTGTGTTCTTGTGGAGTTAGTGAAGGTGATCAGGATGTGTCTCAGGAGGTTGTTTTATTGGGAGTTTAGTGGAGGTGGTGTGGATGTGTTTCTGGAGGTTGTGTTATTCGCAAGGTAGTGGAGGTAATGAGGATGCGTTTCTGGAGGTTGTGTTAATGGGAAGTTAGTGGAGGATATGAGGATGGGTTTCTGGAGATTGTGTTACTGGGAAGTTAGTGGAGGTGTTGAGGATGCGTCTCTGGAGTTTGTATTATTCGGATGTTAGTAGAGGTGATGTGGATGGGTTTCTGGAAGTTATGTTATTTGGAAGTTAGTGGAGGTGATAAGGAAGGGTTTCTGGAGTCTGTGTTATTGAGACGATAGTGGAGGTGATCAGGATGGGTTTCTGGAGGTGTTGTTAATGGGAAGTTAGTGGAGGATAGGAGGATGGGTTTCTGGAGGTTGTGTTATTGGGACATTAGTGGAGGTGATGAGGATGGATTTCTAGAGATTGGGGAGTTAGTTGAAGAGCTGTGTTTGTGTTTCTGGAGGTTGTGTTATTGTGCAGTTAGTGAAGGTGATCAGGATGTGTCTCTGGAGGTTGTTTTATTGGGAGTTTAGTGGAGGTGGTGTGGATGTGTTTCTGGAGATTGTGTTATTCGCAAGGTAGTGGAGGTAATGAGGATGCGTTTCTGGAGGTTGTGATAATGTGAAGTTAGTGGAGGATATGAGGATGGGTTTCTGGAGATTGTGTTACTGGGAAGTTAGTGGAGGTGTTGAGGATGCGTTTCTGGAGTTTGTATTATTCGGATGTTAGTGGAGGTGATGTGGATGGGTTTCTGGAAGTTATGTTATTTGGAAGTTAGTGGAGGTGATAAGGATGGGTTTCTGGAGTCTGTGTTATTGAGACGATAGTGGAGGTGATCAAGATGGGTTTCTGGAGGTGTTGTTAATGGGAAGTTAGTGGAGGATAGGAGGATGGGTTTCTGGAGATTGTGTTACTGGGAAGTTAGTGGAGGTGTTGAGGATGCGTTTCTGGGGTTTGTGTTATTCGGATGTTAGTGGAGGTGATGTGGATGGGTTTCTGGAGGTTATGTTATTGGGAAGTTAGCGGAGGTCATGAGGATGGATTTCTAGAGATTGTTGTTGGGGAGTTAGTGGAGGTGATCTGTATGAGTTTCTGGAGGTTGTTTTATTGGGAAGTTAGTGGAGATGCTGTGGATGTATTTCTGGAGGTTGTATTATTTGGAAGTTTGTGGAGGTGCTGTGGATGTGTTTCTGGATTTTGCGTTCTTGGGAAGTTAGTGGAGGTGATGAGGATGGATTTCTAGAGATTGTGTTATGTGGAGATAGTGAAGATGATCAGGATGTGTCTCTCGGAAGGTTTTTTTATTGGGAGTTTAGTGGAGGTGGTGTGGATGTCTTTCTGGAGGTTCTGTTATTGTGGTGTTAGTGGAGGTGATATGGATGGGTTTCTGGAGGTTGTGTGGTTGGGACGTTAGTGCAGGTGATGAGGATGTGTTTCTGGAGGTTGTGATAATGGGAAGTTAGTGGAGGATATGAGAATGGGTTTCTGGAGATTGTGTTACTGGGAAGTTAGTGGAGGTGTTGAGGATGCGTTTCTGGAGTTTGTGTTATTCAGATGTTAGTGGAGGTGATGTGGATGGGTTTCTGGATGTTATGTTATTGGGAAGTTAGTGGAGATCATGTGGATGGGTTTCTGGAGGTTGTGTTATTGGGACATTAGTGGAGGTGATGAGGATGGATTTCTAGAGATTGTGTTGTTGGGGAGTTAGTGGAGGTGATGAGGATGTGTTTCTGGAGGTTGGGTTATTGAGACGTTAGTGGAGTTGATGTGTATGTGTTTCTGGAGGTTTTATTGGGAAGTTAGTGGAGATGCTGTAGATGTATTTCTGGAGGTTGTATTATTGGGAAGTTAGTGGAGGTGCTGTGGATGTGTTTCTGGATTTTGCGTAATTGGGAAGTTAGTGGAGATGATGTGGATGTGTTTCTGGAGGTTGTGTTATTGGGGAGTTAGTTGATGAGCTGTGGATGTGTTTCTGGAGGTTGTGTGATTGTGGAGTTAGTGAAGATGATCAGGATGTGTCTCTGGAGGTTTTATTGGGAGTTTAGTGGAGGTGGTGTGGATGTGTTTCTGGAGGTTGTGTTATTCGCAAGGTAGTGGATTTAATGAGGATGCGTTTCTGGAGGTTGTGTTAATGGGAAGTTAGTGGTGGATATGAGGATGGGTTTCTGGAAATTGTGTTACTGGAAGTTAGTGGAGGTGTTGAGGATGCGTTTCTGGAGTTTGTATTATTCGGATGTTAGTGGAGGTGATGTGCATGGGTTTCTGGAAGTTATGTTATTTGGAAGTTAGTGGAGGTGATAAGGAAGGGTTTCTGGAGTCTGTGTTATGGAGACGATAGTGGAGGTGATCAGGATGGGTTTCTGGAGGAGTTGTTAATGGGAAGTTAGTGGAGGATATGAGGATGGGTTTCTGGAGATTGTGTTACTGGGAAGTTAGTGGAGGTGTTGAGGATGCGTCTCTGGAGTTTGTATTATTCGGATGTTAGTGGAGGTGATGTGGATGGGTTTCTGGAAGTTATGTAATTGGAAGTTAGCGGGATCATGAGGATGGATTTCTAGAGATTGTGTTGTTGGGGAGTTAGTGGAGGTGACCGGTTGAGTTTCTGGAGGTTTTTATTGGGACGTTAGTGGAGATGATGTGGATGTATTTCTGGAGGTTGTATTATTGGGAAGTTTGTGGAGGTGCTGTGGATGTATTTCTGGATTTTGCGTTATTGGGAAGTTAGTGGAGGTGATGAGGATGGATTTCTAGAGATTGTGTTATGTGAGATAGTGAAGATGATCAGGATGTGTCTCTCGGAAGGTTTTTTTATTGGGAGTTTAGTGGAGGTGGTGTGGATGTCTTTCTGGAGGTTCTGTTATTGTGGTGTTAGTGGAGGTGATATGGATGGGTTTCTGGAGGTTGTGTGGTTGGGACGTTAGTGCAGGTGATGAGGATGTGTTCTGGAGGTTGTGATAATGGGAAGTTAGTGGAGGATATGAGAATGGTTCTGGAGATTGTGTTACTGGGAAGTTAGTGGAGGTGTTGAGGATGCGTTTCTGGAGTTTGTTTATTCAGATGTTAGTGGAGGTGATGTGGATGGTTTCTGGATGTTATGTTATTGGGAAGTTAGTGGAGATCATGTGGATGGGTTTTGGAGGTTGTGTTATTGGGACATATGGAGGTGATGAGGATGGATTTCTGGAGATTGTGTTGTTGGGAGTTATTGGAGGTGATGAGGATGGGTCTCTGGAGGTTGGGTTATTGAGACGTTAGTGGAGTTGATGTGTATGTGTTTCTGGAGGTTTTATTGGGAAGTTAGTGGAGATGCTGTAGATGTATTTCTGGAGGTTGTATTATTGGGAAGTTAGTGGAGGTGCTGGGATGTTTCTGGATTTTGCGTAATTGGGAAGTTAGTGGAGATGATGTGGATGTGTTTCTGGAGGTTGTGTTATTGGGGAGTTAGTTGATGAGCTGTGGATGTGTTTCTGGAGGTTGTGTTATTGTGCAGTTAGTGAAGGTGATCAGGATGTGTCTCTGGAGGTTGTTTTATTGGGAGTTTAGTGGAGGTGGTGTGGATGTGTTTCTGGAGATTGTGTTATTCGCAAGGTAGTGGAGGTAATGAGGATGCGTTTCTGGAGGTTGTGATAATGGGAAGTTAGTGGAGGATATGAGGATGGGTTTCTGGAGATTGTGTTACTGGGAAGTTAGTGGAGGTGTTGAGGATGCGTTTCTGGAGTTTGTATTATTCGGATGTTAGTGGAGGTGATGTGGATGGGTTTCTGGAAGTTATGTTATTTGGAAGTTAGTGGAGGTGATAAGGATGGGTTTCTGGAGTCTGTGTTATTGAGACGATAGTGGAGGTGATCAAGATGGGTTTCTGGAGGTGTTGTTAATGGGAAGTTAGTGGAGGATAGGAGGATGGGTTTCTGGAGATTGTGTTACTGGGAAGTTAGTGGAGGTGTTGAGGATGCGTTTCTGGGGTTGTGTTATTGCGGATGTTAGTGGAGGTGATGTGGATGGGTTTCTGGAGAGTTATGTTATGGGAAGTTAGCGGAGGTCATGAGGATGGATTTCTAGAGATTGTTGTTGGGGAGTTAGTGGAGGTGATCTGTATGAGTTTCTGGAGGTTGTTTTTATTGGGAAGTTAGTGGAGATGCTGTGGATGTATTTCTGGAGGTTGTATTATTTGGAAGTTGAGGTGCTGTGGATGTGTTTCTGGATTTGCGTTCTTGGGAAGTTAGTGGAGGTGATGAGGATGGATTTCTAGAGATTGTGTTATGTGGAGATAGTGAAGATGATCAGGATGTGTCTCTCGGAAGGTTTTTTTTATTGGGAGTTTAGTGGAGGTGGTGTGGATGTCTTTCTGGAGGTTCTGTTATTGTGGTGTTAGTGGAGGTGATATGGATGGGTTTCTGGAGGTTGTGTGGTTGGGACGTTAGTGCAGGTGATGAGGATGTGTTTCTGGAGGTTGTGATAATGGGAAGTTAGTGGAGGATATGAGAATGGGTTTCTGGAGATTGTGTTACTGGGAAGTTAGTGGAGGTGTTGAGGATGCGTTTCTGGAGTTTGTGTTATTCAGATGTTAGTGGAGGTGATGTGGATGGGTTTCTGGATGTTATGTTATTGGGAAGTTAGTGGAGATCATGTGGATGGGTTTCTGGAGGTTGTGTTATTGGGACATTAGTGGAGGTGATGAGGATGGATTTCTAGAGATTGTGTTGTTGGGGAGTTAGTGGAGGTGATGAGGATGTGTTTCTGGAGGTTGGGTTATTGAGACGTTAGTGGAGTTGATGTGTATGTGTTTCTGGAGGTTTTATTGGGAAGTTAGTGGAGATGCTGTAGATGTATTTCTGGAGGTTGTATTATTGGGAAGTTAGTGGAGGTGCTGTGGATGTGTTTCTGGATTTTGCGTAATTGGGAAGTTAGTGGAGATGATGTGGATGTGTTTCTGGAGGTTGTGTTATTGGGGAGTTAGTTGATGAGCTGTGGATGTGTTTCTGGAGGTTGTGTGATTGTGGAGTTAGTGAAGATGATCAGGATGTGTCTCTGGAGGTTTTATTGGGAGTTTAGTGGAGGTGGTGTGGATGTGTTTCTGGAGGTTGTGTTATTCGCAAGGTAGTGGATTTAATGAGGATGCGTTTCTGGAGGTTGTGTTAATGGGAAGTTAGTGGTGGATATGTGGATGGGTTTCTGGAAATTGTGTACTGGAAGTTAGTGGAGGTGTTGAGGATGCGTTTCTGGAGTTTGTATTATTCGGATGTTAGTAGAGGTGATGTGGATGGGTTTCTGGAAGTTATGTTATTTGGAAGTTAGTGGAGGTGATAAGGAAGGGTTTCTGGAGTCTGTGTTATGGAGACGATAGTGGAGGTGATCAGGATGGGTTTCTGGAGGAGTTGTTAATGGGAAGTTAGTGGAGGATAGGAGGATGGGTTTCTGGAGATTGTGTTACTGGGAAGTTAGTGGAGGTGTTGAGGATGCGTTTCTGGAGTTTGTGTTATTCGGATGTTAGTGGAGGTGATGTGGATGGGTTTCTGGAGGTTATGTAATTGGGAAGTTAGCGGAGATCATGAGGATGGATTTCTAGAGATTGTGTTGTTGGGGAGTTAGTGGAGGTGACCGGTTGAGTTTCTGGAGGTTGTTTTATTGGGACGTTAGTGGAGATGATGTGGATGTATTTCTGGAGGTTGTATTATTGGGAAGTTTGTGGAGGTGCTGTGGATGTATTTCTGGATTTTGCGTTATTGGGAAGTTAGTGGAGGTGATGAGGATGGATTTCTAGAGATTGTGTTATGTGGAGATAGTGAAGATGATCAGGATGTGTCTCTCGGAAGGTTTTTTTATTGGGAGTTTAGTGGAGGTGGTGTGGATGTGTTTCTGGAGGTTCTGTTATTGTGGTGTTAGTGGAGGTGATGTGGATTGGTTTCTGGAGGTTGTGTGGTTGGGACGTTAGTGCAGGTGATGCGGATGTGTTTCTGGAGGTTGTGATAATGGGAAGTTAGTGGAGGATATGAGAATGGGATTCTGGAGATTGTGTTACTGGGAAGTTAGTGGAGGTGTTGAGGATGCGTTTCTGGAGTTTGTGTTATTCAGATGTTAGTGGAGGTGATGTGGATGGGTTTCTGGATGTTATGTTATTGGGAAGTTAGTGGAGATCATGTGGATGGGTTTCTGGAGGTTGTGTTATTGGGACATTAGTGGAGGTGATGAGGATGGATTTCTAGAGATTGTGTTGTTGGGGAGTTAGTGGAGGTGATGAGGATGTGTTTCTGGAGGTTGGGTTATTGAGACGTTAGTGGAGTTGATGTGTATGTGTTTCTGGAGGTTGTTTTATTGGGAAGTTAGTGGAGATGCTGTAGATGTATTTCTGGAGGTTGTATTATTGGGAAGTTAGTGGAGGTGCTGTGGGTGTGTTTCTGGATTTTGCGTAATTGGGAAGTTCGTGGAGGTGATGTAGATGTGTTTCTGGAGGTTGTGTTATTGGGGAGTTAGTTGAAGAGCTGTGTATGTGTTTCTGGAGGTTGTGTTATTGTAGAGTTAGTGAAGGTGATCAGGATGTGTCTCTGGAGGTTGTTTTATTGGGAGTTTAGTGGAGGTGGTGTGGATTTGTTTTTCGAGGTTGTGTTATTCGCAAGGTAGTGGAGGTGCTGTGGATGTATTTCTGGATTATGCGATATTGGGAAGTTAGTTGAAGAGCTGTGGATGTGTTTCTGGAGGTTGTGTTATTGTGAAGTTAGTGAAGGTGATCAGGATGTGTCTCTGGAGGTTGTTTTATTGGGAGTTTAGTGGAGGTGGTGTGGATGTGTTTCTGGAGGTTGTGTTATTCGCAAGGTAGTGGAGGTAATGAGGATGCATTTCTGGAGGTTGTGTTAATGGGAAGTTAGTTGAGGATATGAGGATGGGTTTCTGGAGGTTATGTTATTTGGAAGTTAGTGGAGGTGATAAGGATGCGTTTCTGGAGTTTGTATTATTCGGATGTTAGTGGAGGTGATCAGGATGGGTTTCTGGAGGTGTTGTTAATGGGAAATTAGTGGAGGATAGGAGGATGGGTTTCTGGAGATTGTGTTACTGGGAAGTTAGTGGAGATGTTGAGGATGCGTTTCTGGAGTTTGTGTTATTCGGATGTTAGTGGAGGTGATGTGGATGGGTTTCTGGAGGTTATGTTATTGGGAAGTGAGCGGAGATCATGAGGATGGATTTCTAGAGATTGTGTTGATGGGGAGTTAGTGGAGGTGATCTGTATGAGTTTCTGGAGGTTGTTTTATGGGGAAGTT
This sequence comes from Scyliorhinus canicula, assembly GCF_902713615.1. Lineage (NCBI taxonomy): Eukaryota > Metazoa > Chordata > Chondrichthyes > Carcharhiniformes > Scyliorhinidae > Scyliorhinus > Scyliorhinus canicula. The sequence continues at coordinate 77,696,274 of NC_052160.1, read as the reverse complement.
AGTGGAGATGCTGTGGATGTATTTCTGGAGGTTGTATTATTGGGAAGTTTCTGGAGGTGATGTGGATGTGTTTCTGGATTTTGCGTTATTGGGAAGTTAGTGGAGGTGAGAGGATGGATTTCTAGAGATTGTGTTATTGTGGAGATAGTGAAGATGATCAGGATGTGTCTCTGGAGGTTGTTTTATTGGGAGTTTAGTGGAGGTGGTGTGGATTTGTTTTTGGAGGTTGTGTTATTTGCAAGGTAGCGGAGGTAATGAGGATGCGTTTCTGGAGATTGTGTTACTGGGAAGTTAGTGGAGGTGTTGAGGATGCGTTTCTGGAGTTTGTGTTATTCGGATGTTAGTGGAGGTGATGTGGACGGGTTTCTGGAGGTTATGTTATTGGGGAGTTAGTGGAGGTGATGAGAATGTGTTTCTGGAGGTTGGGTTATTGGGAAGTTAGTGGAGGTGATGTGTCTGTGTTTCTGGTGGTTGTTTTATGGGAAGTTAGTGGAGATGCTGTGGATCTATTTCTGAAAGTTGTATTATTGGGAAGTTTGTGGAGGTGTTTCTCGATTTTGCGTTATTGGGAAGTTAGTGGAGGTGTTGAGGATGCGTTTCTGGAGTTTGTGTTATTGGGAAGTTAGTGGAGGTGATGTGGATGGGTTTCTGGAGGTTATGTTATTGGGAAGTTAGCGGAGATCATGAGGATGGATTTCTAGAGATTGTGTTTTTGGGGAGTTAGTGGAGGTGATCTGTATGTGTTTCTGGAGGTTGTTTTATTGGGAAGTTAGTGGAGATGCTGTGGACGTATTTCTGGAGGTTGTATTATTGGGAAGTTTGTGGAGGTGTTTCTGGATTTTGCGTTATTGGGAAGTTAGTGGAGGTGAGGAGGATGGATTTCTAGAGATTGTGTTATTGTGGAGATAGTGAAGATGATCAGGATGTGTCTCTGGAGGTTGTTTTATTGGGAGTTTAGTGGAGGTGGTGCGGATTTGTTTTTGGAGGTTGTGTTATTCGCAAGGCAGTGGAGGTAATGAGGATGCGTTTCTGGAGATTGTTTTACTGGGAAGTTAGTGGAGGTGTTGAGGATGCGTTTCTGGTGTTTCTGTTATTCGGAAATTAGTGGAGGTGATGTGGACGGGTTTCTGGAGGTTATGTTATTGGGGAGTTAGTGGAGGTGATGAGAATGTGTTTCTGGAGGTTGGGTTATTGGGAAGTTAGTGGAGCTGATGTGTCTGTGTTTCTGGAGGTTGTTTTATTGGAAGTTAGTGGAGTTGTAGACAGTGCAGAAGGATGTTGCAGGTTACAGAGGGACATAGATAAGCTGCAGAGCTGGGCTGAGAGGTGGCAAATGGAGTTTAATGTGGAGAAGTGTGAGGTGATTCACTTTGGAAAGAATAACAGAAATGCGGAATATTTGGCTAATGGTAAAATTCTTGGTAGTGTGGATGAGCAGAGGGATCTCGGTGTCCATGTACATAGATCCCTGAAAGTTGCCACCCAGGTTGATAGGGTTGTGAAGAAGGCCTATGGTGTGTTGGCCTTTATTGGTAGAGGGATTGAGTTCCGGAGCCATGAGGTCATGTTGCAGTTGTACAAAACTCTAGTACGGCCGCATTTGGAGTATTGCGTACAGTTCTGGTCGCCTCATTATAGGAAGGACGTGGAAGCTTTGGAACGGGTGCAGAGGAGATTTACCAGGATGTTGCCTGGTATGGAGGGAAAATCTTATGAGGAAAGGCTGATGGACTTGAGGTTGTATTCGTTAGAGAGAAGAAGGTTAAGAGGTGACTTAATAGAGGCATACAAAATGATCAGAGGGTTAGATAGGGTGGACAGCGAGAGCCTTCTCCGCGGATGGAGGTGGCTAGCACGAGGGGACATAGCCTTAAATTGAGGGGTAATAGATATAGGGCAGAGGTCAGAGGTGGGTTTTTTACGCAAAGAGTGGTGAGGCCGTGGAATGCCCTACCTGCAACAGTAGTGAACACGCCAACATTGAGGGCATTTAAAAATTTATTGGATAAGCATATGGATGATAAGGGCATAGTGTAGGTTAGATGGGCTTTAGATTTTTTCCATGTCGGTTCAACATCGAGAGCCGAAGGGCCTGTACTGCGCTGTATCGTTCTATGTTCTATGCTGTGGATCTATTTCTGAAGGTTGTATTATTGGGAAGTTAGTGGAGGTGATGTGGATGGGTTTCTGGAGGTTGTGTTATTGGGACATTAGTCGAGGTGATGAGGATGTATTTCTAGAGATTGTGTTGTTGGGGAGTTAGTGGAGGTGATGAGGATGGGTTTCTGGAGGTTGTGTTATTGGGGAGTTAGTGAAGGTGATGAGGATGTGTCTCGAGGTAGTTTTTTTGAGAGTTTAGTGGAAGTGGTGTGTATGGGTTTCTGGAGGTTGTGTTATTCGCAAGGTAGTGGAAGTGATCAGGAGGGGTTTCTGGAGGTTGTTTTATTGGGAAGTTAGTGAAGATGCTGTGGATGTATTTCTGGAGGTTGGGTTATTGGGAAGTTAGTGGAGGTGCTGTGGGTGTGTTTCTGGATTTTGCATTATTGGAAAGTTAGTGGAGGTGATGTGGATGTGTTTCTGGAGGTTGTGTTATTGGGGAGTTAGTTGATGAGCTGTGGATCTGTTTCTGGAGGTTGTGTTATTGTGAAGCTGATCAGGATGTGTCTCTGGAGGATGTTTTATTGGGAGTTTAGTGGAGGTGGTGTGGATTTGTTTTTGGAGGTTGTGTTATTCGCAAGGTAGTGGAGGTAATGAGGATGCGTTTCTGGAGATTGTGTTACTGGGAAGTTAGTGGAGGTGTTGAGGATGCGTTTCTGGTGTTTCTGTTATTGGGATGTTAGTGGAGGTGATGTGCATGGGTGTCTGGAGGTTATGTTATTGGGAAGTTAGTTGAGATCATGTGGATTAGCTTCTGGAGGTTGTGTTATTGGGACGTTAGTGCAGGTGATGAGGATGGGTTTCTAGAGGTTGTGTTGTTAGGGAGTTAGTGCAGGTGATGAGGATGTGTTTCTGGAGGTTGGGTTATTGGGAAGTTAGTGGATCGGCTGTGGATGTGTTTCTGGATGTTATGTTATTGGGAAGTTAGTGGAGGTGATGTGGATGTGTTTCTGGAGGTTGTGTTATTGGGGAGATAGTTGAAGAGCTGTGGATGTGTTTCTGGAGGTTCTGTTATTGTGGAGTTAGTAGAGTTGCTGTGGATGTGTTTCTGGAGGTTGTGTTATGGTACGTTAGTGGAGATAATGAGAATGTGACTGGAGGTTTTTTTATTGGGATGTTAATGGAGGTGGTGTGGATGGGTTTCTGGATGTGTTATTCGCAAGGTAGTTGAGGTGATGAGGACAGGTTTCTGGAGGATGTGGTATTGGGAAGTTAGTGGAGGTGACGTGGGTGGGTTTCTGGAGGTTGTGTTATTGGGAAGTTAGTGGAGGTAATAAGGATGGTTTTCTGGTGGGTTTTTTTTGGGAAAATTAGTGGAGGTGATGAAGATGTGTTTCTGGAGGTTGTGTTATTGGTGAGTTAGTGGAGGTGCTGTGAATGGGTTCTGGAGGTTGTGTTATTGGGAGGTTAGTTGTGGTGATGAGGGTTGCTTTCTGAGGTTGTGCTATGGGACGTTAGTGGAGGTGATGAGGATGGGTTTCTGGAGGTGTGTTATTGGGAGGTAAGTGGATGTGCTGTGGATGGGTTTCTGGAGGTTCTTCAATTGGGGAGTTAGTGGAGGTGCTGTGGATGGTTTCTGGAGGTTGTTATTGGGGAGTTAGTGGATGTGAGGAGGATGTTATCCATCATCCAGCAGAGGGCAGCAGAGCAGAGCTACTGCAGCTGTTCTGGGGAAATTTGCATACGTGCAGTGCGGTCAGCCTAAGTTGAAGGTGAATCTGCGAAGGGACCCGAGGAGTTTGAGTGAAGGCATCATCCAGCAGAGGGCAGCAGAGCAGAGCTACTGATCAGCTGTTTTGGGGAAATTTGCATACGTGCAGTGCGGTCAGCCTAAGTTGAAGGTGGTTTGTGGAGAGGCTGTTGGCAAGTGACAGTTAAACCCGAAACACTTTGTGAGTGTTTCCCACCCTACCTCCTCCTCTAACCAACCCCCCCACCCCACGTGGTTGGGAAGCGGGAGCAGGGGCCTGTCGTGAAGGTGAGTGAGTGCCTTTAAATTTGCTTACCTTTGAGCGGGAGCAGTGTTGAGGTAATATCAGGTAAGCTCTTCCTTTCTTTTTCTTTTTCTTGTTATTTTTTAAATCTAGAGGTGATGTCAGGGAAGGCAGTACAATGCTCCTCCTGCAGAATGTTTGAGGTGAGGGACGCCGTCAGTGTCCCTGCTGATTTCATCTGTGGGAAGTGCACCCAACTCCAGCTCCTCAAAACCGTGTTAGGGACCTGGAGCTTGAGCTGGATGAACTTCGGATCATTCGGGAGGCAGAGGGGTCATAGATAGGAGCTTCAGGGAAATAGTTACACCAAAGACTGGAGATAGATGGGTAACTGTAAGAGGGACTGGGAAGAAGCAGTCAGTGCAGGGACCCCCTGCGGTCGTTCCCCTGAGTAACAAGTATACCGTTTTGGATACTTGTGGGGGGACGACTTACCAGGGTAAGCCATGGGGTACGGGCCTCTGGCACGGAGTCTGTCCCTGTTGCTCAGAAGGGAAGGGGGGAAAGGAGTAGAACATTAGTAATTGGGGACTCAATAGTCAGGGGCACAGATAGGAGATTTTGTGGGAGCGACAGAGACTCACGTTTGGTATGTTGCCTCCCAGGTGCAAGGGTACGTGATGTCTCGGATCGTGTTTTCCGGGTCCTTAAGGGGGAGGGGAGCAGCCCAAGTCGTAGTCCACATTGGCACTAACGACTTGGTAGGAAAGGGGACAAGGATGTCAGGCAGGCCTTTAGGGAGCTAGGATGGAAGCTCAGAGCGAGAACAAACAGAGTTGTTATCTCTGGGTTGTTGCCCGTGCCACGTGATAGTGAGATGAGGAATAGGGAGAGAGAGCAATTAAACACGTGGCTACAGGGATGGTGCAGGCGGGAGGGATTCAGATTTCTGGATAACTGGGCTCTTTCTGGGGAAGGGGGACCTCTATAGACAGGATGGTCTACATCTGAACCTGGGGCACCAAATCCTGGGGGGGAGATTTGTTAGTGCTCTTTGGGGGGTTTAAACTAATTCAGCAGGGGCATGGGAACCTGGATTGTAGTTTTAGGGTACGGGAGATTGAGAGTATAGAGGTCAGGAGCACAGATTTGACTTCGCAGGAGGGTGCCAGTGTTCAGGTAGGTGGTTTGAAGTGTGTCTACTCAATGCCAGGAGTATACGAAATAAGGTAGGGGAACTGGCAGCATGGGTTGGTACCTGGGACTTCGATGTTGTGGCCATTTCAGAGACATGGATAGAGCAGGGACAGGAATGGTTGTTGCAGGTTCCGGGGTTTAGGTGTTTTAGTAAGTTCAGAGAAGGGGGCAAAAGAGGGGGAGGTGTGGCGCTGCTAGTCAAGGACAGTATTACGGTGGCGGAAAGGATGCTAGATGGGGACTCTTCTTCTGAGGTAGTATGGGCTGAGGTTAGAACAGGAAGGAGAGGTCCCCCTGTTGGGAGTTTTCTATAGGCCACCTAATAGTTCTAGGGATGTAGAGGAAAAGATGGCGAAGATGATTCTGGAAAAGAGCGAAAGTAACAGGGTAGTTGTTATGGGAGACTTTAACTTTCCAAATATTGACTGGAAAAGATATAGTTCGAGTACATTAGATGGGTCGTTCTTTGTACAATGTGTGCAGGGTTTCCTGACACAATATGTTGACAGGCCAACAAGAGGCGAGGCCACATTGGATTGGTTTTGGGTAATGAACCAGGCCAGGTGTTAGATCTGGAGGTAGGTGAGCACTTTGGAAACAGTGACCACAATTCGGTGACCTTTACGTTAGTGATGGAAAGGGATAAGTATACCCCGCAGGGCAAGAGTTATAGCTGGGGGAAGGGCAATTATGATGCCATTAGACATGACTTAGGATGTGTTGGTTGGAGAGTAGGCTGCAAGGGTTGGGCACACTGGATATGTGGAGTTTGTTCAAGGAACAGCTATTGCATTTCTTGATAAGTACGTACCAGTCAGGCAGGGAGGAAGGGGTCGAGCAAGGAACCGTGGTTTACCAAAGAAGTGGAATCTCTTGTTAAGAGAAGAAGGAGGCCTATGTAAAGATGAGGCGTGAAGTTTCAGTTGGGGCGCTTGATATTTACAAGGAAGCGAGGAAGGATCTAAAGAGAGAGCTGAGACGAGCAAGGAGGGGACATGAGAAGTCTTTGGCAGGTAGGATCAAGGAAAACCCAAAGCTTTCTATAGGTATGTCAGGAATAAAAGAATGACTAGGGTAAGAGTAGGGCCAGTCAGGACAGTGGTGGGAAGTTGTGTGTGGAGGCTAGGAGATAAGCGAGATACTAATGAATACTTTTCGTCAGTATTCACTCAAGAAAAAGATAATATTGTGGAGGAGAATGCTGAGACCCAGGCTATTAGAATAGATGGCATTGAGGTGCGTAGGGAAGAAGTGTTGGCAATTCTGGACAAGGTGAAAATAGATAAGTCCCCGGGCCGGATGGGATTTATCCTAGGATTCTCTGGGAAGCCAGGGAAGAGATTGCTGAGCCTTTGGCTTTGATTTTTAGGTCATCATTGGCTACAGGAATAGTGCCAGAGGACTGGAGGATAGCAAATGTGGTCCCTTTGTTCAAGAAGGGAGTAGAGATAACCCCGGTAAACTATAGGCCGGTGAGCCTAACGTCTGTGGTGGGTAAAGTATGGAGAGGATTATAAAAGATACGATTTATAATCATCTAGATAGGAATAATATGATTAGGGACAGTCAGCATGGTTTTGTGAAGGGTAGGTCATGCCTCACAAACCTTATCGAGTTCTTTGAGAAGGTGACTGAACAGGTAGACGAGGGTAGAGCAGTTGATGTGGTGATATGGATTTCAGTAAAGCGTTTGATAAGGTTCCCACGGTCGTCTATTGCAGAAAATACGGGCTGGGGATTGAGGGTGATTTAGAGATGTGGATCAGAAATTGGCTAGTTGAAAGAAGACAGAGAGTGGTAGTTGATGGGAAATGTTCAGAATGGAGTTCAGTTACGAGTGGCGTACCACAAGGATCTGTTCTGGGGCCGTTGCTGTTTGTCATTTTTATAAATGACCTAGAGGAGGGCGCAGAAGGATGGGTGAGTAAATTTGCAGACGACACTAAAGTCGGTGGAGTTGTAGACAGTGCGGAAGGATGTTGCAGGTTACAGAGGGACATAGATAGGCTGCAGAGCTGGGCTGAGAGTGGCAAATGGAGTTTAATGTGGAGAAGTGTGAGGTGATTCACTTTGGAAGAATAACAGGAATGCGGAATATTTGGCTAATGGTTAAAATTCTTGGTAGTGTGGATGAGCAGAGGGATCTCGGTGGCCATGTACATAGATCCCCTGAAAGTTGCCACCAAGGTTGATAGGGTTGTGAAGAAGGCTATGGTGTGTTGGCCTTTATTGGTAGAGGGATTGAGTTTCCGGAGCCATGAGGTCATGTTGCAGTTGTACAAACTCTAGTATCGGCCGCATTTGGGTATTGCGTACAGTTCTGGTCGCTCATTATAGGAAGGACGTGGAAGCTTTGGAACGGGTTGCAGAGGAGATTTACCAGGATGTTGCCTGGTATGGAGGGAAAATCTTATGAGGAAAGGCTGATGGACTTGAGGTTGTTTCGTTAGAGAGAAGAAGGTTAAGAGGTGACTTAATAGAGGCATACAAATGATCAGGAGGTTAGATAGGGTGGACAGTTAGTGAGGTGACGTGGTGGGTTTCTGAGAGGTTGGTTATTGTGGAAGTTAGTGGAGTTTAATAAAGTATGGTTTTTGGTGGGTTTTTTTGGGAAAATTAGTGGAGGTGATGAAGATGTGTTTCTGGAGGTTGTGTTATTGGTGAGTTAGTGGAGGTGCTGTGAATGGGTTTCTGGAGGTTGTGTTATTGGGAGGTTAGTTGTGGTGATGAGGGTTGCTTTCTGAGGTTGTGCTATTGGGACGTTAGTGGAGGTGATGAGGATGGGTTTCTGGAGGTTGTGTTATTGGGAGGTAAGTGGATGTGCTGTGGATGGGTTTCTGGAGGTTCTTCAATTGGGGAGTTAGTGGAGGTGCTGTGGATTGGTTTCTGGAGGTTGTTATTGGGGAGTTAGTGGATGTGAGGAGGATGTGTTTTTGTAGGTTGCGTAATGAGGAAGTTTGTGAGGTGATGGGGATGGGTTTCTGCAGTTTGAGTTATTGGGATGTTAGTGCAGGTGATGAGGATACGTTTCTTGAGGTTGTGTTAATAGGAAGGTATTGGAGGTGATGAGGAGAAGCGGTCTCCAGATTTTCGGTGGGAGCAGTGTCCAGGGGCCTGTCGGGAAGGTAAGTTTACCTCTTTAAAAACTTACCTTTGATCTGCAGGAAGTCGGCCGTGGGGTTTTCTGGGAAGATTTGTTAGTACCTGTATATACGCTGGGCGGTTGCTAAACCCGAGACACTACTCTTGTAGTGTCCCGCACCCTTCCACCTCCTCTAACCTAAGGGGTTGAGCGACTATCAGGTAAGCTCTTCCTTTCTTTTTCTTGTTTTTATCGAGAGGGGATGGCTGGGAAGGCAGTACAATGTTCCTCCTGCAGAGTGTTTGAGGCGAGGGACGCCATTAGTGTCCCTGCTGATTTCATCTGTGGGAAGTGCACCCATCTGCAGCTCCTCAGAAACTGTGTTAGGGAACTGGAGCTGGAGCTGGATGAACTTTGGATCATTCGGGAGGCAGAGGTGGTCATAGATAGAAGCTTCAGGGATGTAGTTACTCTGAAGAATAAAGATAGATGGGCGATGGTGAGAGGGGCTGGGAGGAAGCAGTCAGTACAGGGATCCCCTGTGGGTGTTCCCCTTAGTAACAAGTATACCGCTTTGGATACTGTTGGGGGGGGGGACTTACCAGGAGTAAGCCATGGGGTACAGGTCTCTGGCACAGAGTCTGTCCCTGTTGCTCAGAAGGGAAGGGGGGAGAGGAGTAGAGCATTCATCATTGGAGACTCCATTGTTAGGGGGATAGATAGGAGATTCTGTGGGAACAAGAGAGACTCGCGGTTGGTGTGTTGCCTCCCAGGTGCCAGGGTATCGGATCGTGTTTTCGGGATTCTTAAGTGGGAGGGGGAACAGCCCCAAGTCATGGTCCACATAGGCACCAACGACAGAGATAGGAAAAGGTATAGGGATGTAAGGCAGGAATTCAGGGAGCTAGGGTGGAAACTTAGATCTAGGACAAAGAGAGTTATTATCTCCGGGTTGTTACCCGTGCCACGTGTTAGCAAGACGAGGAATAGGGAGAGAGATCAGTTGAACACGTGGTTACAGGGATGGTGTAGGAGGGAGGGTTTCAGATTCCTGGATAATTGGGGCTCATTCTGGGGTAGGTGGGACCTCTACAAATGGGATGGTCTACACCTGGACCAGAGGGGTACCAATATCCTGGGGGGTAAATTTGCTAATGCTCTTCGGGAGGGTTTAAACTAGTTCAGCAGGGGTTTGGGAACCTGAATTTTAGCTCCAGTATACAGGAGGTTGAGAGTAGTGAGGTCATGAGTAAGGTTTCAAAGTTGCAGGAGTGTACCGGCAGGCAGGAAGGTGGTTTAAAGTGTGTCTACTTCAATGCCAGGAGCATCCGGAATAAGGTGGGTGAACTTGCGGCATGGGTTGGTACCTGGGAGTTCGATGTTGTGGCCATTTCGGAGACATGAATAGAGCAGGGACAGGAATGGTTGTTGCAGGTGCCTGGGTTTAGATATTTCAGTAAGCTCAGGGAAGGTGGGAAAAGAGGGGGAGGGGTGGCATTGTTAGTCAAGGGCAGTATTACGGTGGCAGAAAGGACGTTTGATGAGGACTCGTCTACTGAGGTAGTATGGGCTGAGATTAGAAACAGGAAAGGAGAGGTCACCCTTTTAGGGTTTTTCTATAGGCCTCCGAAAAGTTCCAGAGATGTAGAGGAAAGGATTGCAAAGATGATAAGAACATAAGAATACATAAGAACTAGGAGCAGGAGTAGGCCATCTGGCCCCTCGAGCCTGCTCCGCCATTCAATTAGATCATGGCTGATCTTTTGTGGACTCAGCTCCACTTTCCGGCCCGAACACCATAACCCTTAATTCCTTTATTCTTCAAAAAACTATCTATCTTTACCTTAAAAACATGTAATGAAGGAGCCTCAACTGCTTCACTGGGCAAGGAATTCCATAGATTCACAACCCTTTGGGTGAAGAAGTTCCTCCTAAACTCAGTCCTAAATCTACTTCCCCTTATTTTGATTCTGGATAGAAGCGAAAGTAACAGGGTAGTTGTTATGGGGGACTTTAACTTTCCAAATATTGACTGGAAACGCCATAGTTCGAGTACTTTAGATGGGTCCGTTTTTGTCCAATGTGTGCAGGAGGGTTTCCTGACACAGTATGTAGATAGGCCAACGAGAGGCGAGGCCATATTGGATTTGGTACTGGGTAATGAACCAGGACAGGTGTTAGATTTGGAGGTAGGTGAGCACTTTGGTGATAGTGACCACAAGTCGATTACGTTTACTTTAGTGATGGAAAGGGGTAGGTATATACCGCAGGGCAAGAGTTATATCTGGGGGAAAGGCAACTATGATGCGATGAGGCAAGACTTAGGATGCATCGGATGGGGAGGGAAATTGCAGGGGATGGGCACAATGGAAATGTGGAGCTTGTTCAAGGAACAGCTACTGCGTGTCCTTGATAAGTATGTACCTGTCAGGCAGGGAGGAAGTGGTCGAGCGAGGGAACCGTGGTTTATTAAAGTAGTTGAAACACTTGTCAAGAGGAATAAGGAGGCTTATGTATAGATGAGACGTGAAGGTTCAGTTAGGGCTCTCGAGAGTTACAAGTTAGCTAGGAAGGACCTAAAAAGAGAGCTCAGAAGAGCCAGGAGAGGACATGAGAAGTCTTTGGCAGGTAGGATCAAGGATAACCCTAAAGCTTTCTATAGATATGTCAGGAATAAAAGAATGACTAGGGTAAGAGTAGGGCCAGTCAAGGACAGAAGTGGGAAGTTGTGCGTGGAGTCTCAGGAGATAGGAGAGGTGCTAAATGAATATTTTTCGTCAGTATTCACGCAGGAACAAGACAATGTTGTCGAGGAGAATACTGAGATACAGGCTACTAGACTAGAAGGGCTTGAGGTTCATAAGGAGGAGGTGTTAGCAATTCTGGAAAGTGTGAACATAGATAAGTCCCCTGGGCTGGATGGGATTTATCCTAGGATTCTCTGGGAAGCTAGGGAGGAGATTGCTGAGCCATTGGCTTTGATCTTTAAGTCATCTTTGTCTACAGGGATAGTGCCAGAAGACTGGAGGATAGCAAATGTTGTCCCGTTGTTCGAGAAGGGGAGTAGAGACAACCCCGGTAACTATAGACCAGTGAGCCTTACTTCTGTTGTGGGCAAAGTCTTGGAAAGGTTTATAAGAGATAGGATGTATAATCATCTGGAAAGGAATAATTTGATTAGAGATAGTCAACACGGTTTTGTGAAGGGTAGGTCGTGCCTCACAAACCTTATTGAGTTCTTTGAGATAGAACATAGAACATAGAACAGTACAGCACAGAACAGGCCCTTCAGCCCTCAATGTTGTGCCGAGCCATGATCACCCTACTCAAACCCACGTATCCACCCTATACCCGTAACCCAACAACCCCCCCTTAACCTTACTTTTATTAGGACACTACGGGCAATTTAGCATGGCCAATCCACCTAACCCGCACATCTTTGGACTGTGGGAGGAAACCGGAGCACCCGGAGGAAACCCACGCACACAGGGGGAGGACGTGCAGACTCCACACAGACAGTGACCCAGCCGGGAATCGAACCTGGGACCCTGGAGCTGTGAAGCATTTATGCTAACCACCATGCTACCCTGCTGCCCCGATGGTGACCAAACAGGTGGATGAGGGTAAAGCAGTTGATGTGGTGTATATGGATTTCAGTAAAGCGTTTGATAAGGTTCCCCACGGTAGGCTATTGCAGAAAATACGGAGGCATGGGATTCAGGGTGATTTAGCAGTTTGGATCAGAAATTGGCTAGCTGGAAGAAGACAAAGGGTGGTGGTTGATGGGAAATGTTCAGACTGGAGTCCAGTTGCTAGTGGTGTACCACAAGGATCTGTTTTGGGGCTACTGCTGTTTGTCATTTTTATAAATGACCTGGAGGAGGGCGTAGAAGGATGGGTGAGTAAATTTGCAGACTCGGTGGAGTTGTGGACAGTGCGGAAGGATGTTACAAGTTACAGAGGGCCATAGATAAGCTGCAGAGCTGGGCTGAGAGGTGGCAAATGGAGGTTAATGCAGAAAAGTGTGAGGTGATTCATTTTGGAAGGAATAACAGGAAGACAGAGTACTGGGCCAATGGTACGATTCTTGGTAGTGTGGATGAGCAGAGAGATCTCGGTGTCCATGTACGTAGATCCCTGAAAGTTGCCACCCAGCTTGAGAGGGTTGTTAAGAAGGCGTACGGTGCGTTAGCTTTTATTGGTAGAGGGATTGAGTTTCGGAGCCATGAGGTCATGTTGCAGGTGTACAAAACTCTGGTGCGGCCGCATTTGGAGTATTGCGTGCAATTCTGGTCGCCGCATTATAGGAAGGATGTGGAAGCATTGGAAAGGGTGCAGAGGAGATTTACCAGAATGTTGCCTGGTATGGAGGGAAGATCTTATAAGGGAAGGCTCAGGGACTTGAGGCTGTTTTCATTAGAGAGAAGAAGGTTAAGACGTGACTTAATTGAGGCATACAAGATGATCAAGATGATCAGAGTTATAGCTGGGGGAAGGGCAATTATGATGCCATTAGACATGACTTAGGATGTGTTGGTTGGAGAAGTAGGCTGCAAGGGTTGGGCACACTGGATATGTGGAGCTTGTTCAAGGAACAGCTATTGCATGTTCTTGATAAGTACATACCAGTCAGGCAGGGAGGAAGGGGTCGAGCGAGGGAACCGTGGTTTACCAAAGAAGTGGAATCTCTTGTTAAGAGGAAGAAGGAGGCCTATGTGAAGATGAGGCATGAAGTTTCAGTTGGGGCGCTTGATAGTTACAAGGAAGCGAGGAAGGATCTAAAGAGAGAGCTGAGACGAGCAAGGAGGGGACATGAGAAGTCTTTGGCAGGTAGGATCAAGGAAAACCCAAAAGCTTTCTATAGGTATGTCAGGAATAAAAGAATGACTAGGGTAAGAGTAGGGCCAGTCAAGGACAGTGGTGGGAAGTTGTGTGTGGAGGCTGAGGAGATAAGCGAGATACTAAATGAATACTTTTCGTCAGTATTCACTCAAGAAAAAGATAATATTGTGGAGGAGAATGCTGAGACCCAGGCTATTAGAATAGATGGCATTGAGGTGCGTAGGGAAGAAGTGTTGGCAATTCTGGACAAGATGAAAATAGATAAGTCCCCGGGGCCGGATGGGATTTATCCTAGGATTCTCTGGGAAGCCAGGGAAGAGATTGCTGAGCCTTTGGCTTTGATTTTTAGGTCATCATTGGCTACAGGAATAGTGCCAGAGGACTGGAGGATAGCAAATGTGGTCCCTTTGTTCAAGAAGGGGAGTAGAGTTAACCCCGGTAACTATAGGCCGGTGAGCCTAACGTCTGTGGTGGGTAAGGTCTTGGAGAGGATTATAAGAGATACGATTTATAATCATCTAGATAGGAATAATATGATTAGGGATAGTCAGCATGGTTTTGTGAAGGGTAGGTCATGCCTCACAAACCTTATCGAGTTCTTTGAGAAGGTGACTGAACAGGTAGACGAGGGTAGAGCAGTTGATGTGGTGTATATGGATTTCAGTAAAGCGTTTGATAAGGTTCCCCACGGTCGGCTATTGCAGAAAATACGGAGGCTGGGGATTGAGGGTGATTTAGAGATGTGGATCAGAAATTGGCTAGTTGAAAGAAGACAGAGAGTGAAGTTTTTTATTTAACACAAATTTGTAACAGTTACAGAGCGAAAAATGGCCCTGTGCAAAGAGCCTTAACATAGTGAAAACGAACAGTGGGAAAGAATAAACATGTTAATAAGTGTTGAAGCCAAAGATCCTTCCATAAGGCACTTTCCCTGCCAGCTCTGTTTGCCCATGCCACACGTGTTCAACTAAACTAACGTGGCCCTAACCCTCTTCCCCCTCCCCGCCCCCCCTCCGCCTGGTCTCCCCTACTCCCCCAGGCCTGACCTGCCAGGTCAGCCCTGCGCTTGGCCCTAGCCCGCCCCGCCCCCCCTCCGATCTCCCTGGTGCCCCCTGACCTACGCTAGTCACACTGACCCCTGCCCTTGGCGCCTACCTGTCTCCCGTCCCAGCGCTCAGGCCCTCCCCCCACACGCCAGGGACCCATCAACCTAATTGTATCCCACCGAGCCCTTTCAAGTCCCGTGACTAGCCCCTAGCCCATCTCCCTATCAGAGGCCCCGATCTCGCACCAAAAGGTACCAAGCACAGGCCCCCCCCCCCCCCCCCCCCCCCCCATTGCAATCCCCCCAAAGGACCCTAAACAGTGCGCCCTCCAGCCCCCACTCTCTGTCCAGGCTGAAAACAATCTTGGATAAAACATTACAGTACAGGATAGTTTAACAAACCGCCGCCACACAAAATGGTCTGAAAGCCCCGAGTCCTTTAGTTCCAGTCCAGCTTCTTTTTTTTAGTAAAAGTCCTAATCAGAGCAATTTTAAGTTAACAGGCCGCCGCCACTGTACAGCACTGAAAGAACTAAGTGCCCATTAGTTCAAGTCCAGCTTCTTGTCTTTAATAAAGGTCCAAACCTGTTCTGATGTCTCAAAGTAGTAGTGGAGTTCCTCAAACGTAACCCAAAGCTTTGCAGGATATAGCATTCCAAACCTCACCTCCTTTTTGTAGAGGGCTGCCTTTACCTTGATGAATCCTGCCCGCCTCTTGGCCAGCTCCGTTCCCAAGTCCTGGTAAATGCGCACCTCGCAGTTCTCCCATCTGCTGCTCCTCTCCGCCTTGGCCCATCGCAGCTCACGTTCCCTGTCAGCAAGCCGGTGAAAGCGGACCACCAAGGCCCTCGGTCGGTCGCCCGTCCTGGGCTTCCTTGCGGGGGCTCTATGTGCCCCATCCAACTCCAGGGGTTGAGGGAAGGCCTCCGGTCCCATCAGCGCCTCAAGCATACCCGTCACGTATGCGCCCACATCCGACCCCTCGCAGCCCTCGGGGAGGCCAACGATTTGTAAATTCTGCCTCCTGGCTCTGTTCCCCAGCTCTTCAAGTTGCTCCTGCATCCTCCTCTGACGGGCGTTCAGCTCCTCCACCTCGTGCTCCAGCTCCGTTACCGTGCCCTCCTGACTGGAGAGCTTCGCCTCGACCTCCCTGAGCGCCTTCCCTCGGGCCGCCTGTGTCTCGACCATTCGGTCCATCACCGCTCTCATCGGGTCCAGCGTGTCCCTCCTCAGCTCGGCGAAGCAGTTCTTGAAAAACTCCATCTGCTCCTCCCTTGGCCAGTGAGCCTCCGCTCCCCGGTCCCCGCCGTCCGCCATGCTTGGCCGCCCGGCCTGGGTTCCCCGCTGCTCCCGCTTCGATCCTTGCCGCTCCACTCGACCGCTTCTGGTCCAGCTGCCCATACCCCGGGAAGAAAGCCTCTTCCCTGTCGTCTCCTCCACCAATTCAGGCTGCCAGGTCCCTAAAAAGTCCGTTGACAAAGGTCCGTTTGCCCATCTCGGGCGGGAGCGATCCGACCTGCGACCTGCCTCCTCGAGGGCGCCGCCGGAAGTCGACAGAGAGTGGTAGTTGATGGGAAATGTTCAGAATGGAGTTCAGTTACGAGTGGCGCACCACAAGGATCTGTTCTGGGGCCGTTGCTGTTTGTCATTTTTATAAATGACCTAGAGGAGGGCGCAGAAGGATGGGTGAGTAAATTTGCAGACGACACTAAAGTCGGTGGAGTTGTAGACAGTGCGGAAGGATGTTGCAGGTTACAGAGGGACATAGATAAGCTGCAGAGCTGGGCTGAGAGGTGGCAAATGGAGTTTAATGTGGAGAAGTGTGAGGTGATTCACTTTGGAAAGAATAACAGGAATGCGGAATATTTGGCTAATGGTAAAATTCTTGGTAGTGTGGATGAGCAGAGGGATCTCGGTGTCCATGTACATAGATCCCTGAAAGTTGCCACCCAGGTTGATAGGGTTGTGAAGAAGGCCTATGGTGTGTTGGCCTTTATTAGTAGAGGGATTGAGTTCCGGAGCCATGAGGTCATGTTGCAGTTGTACAAAACTCTAGTACGGCCGCATTTGGAGTATTGCGTACAGTTCTGGTCGCCTCATTATAGGAAGGACGTGGAAGCTTTGGAACGGGTGCAGAGGAGATTTACCAGGATGTTGCCTGGTATGGAGGGAAAATCTTATGAGGAAAGGCTGATGGACTTGAGGTTGTTTTCGTTAGAGAGAAGACGGTTAAGAGGTGACTTAATAGAGGCATACAAAATGATCAGAGAGTTAGATAGGGTGGACAGCGAGAGCCTTCTCCCGCGGATGGGGGTGGCTAGCACGAGGGGACATAGCCTTAAATTGAGGGGTAATAGATATTGGACAGAGGTCAGAGGTGGGTTTTTTACGCAAAGAGTGGTGAGGCCGTGGAATGCCCTACCTGCAACAGTAGTGAACTCGCCAACATTGAGGGCATTTAAAAGTTTATTGGATAAGCATATGGATGATAAGGGCATAGTGTAGGTTAGATGGCCTTTAGTTTTTTTTTTCCATGTCGGTGCAACATCGAGGGCCGAAGGGCCTGTACTGCGCTGTATCGTTCTATGTTCTATGTTCTATCAGAGGATTAGATAGGGTGGACAGTGAGAGCCTTTTTCCTCGGATGGTGATGTCTGGCATGGGGGGACATAGCTTTACATTGAGGTGAGATAGATACAGGACAGATGTCAGAGGTAGATTCTTTACTCAGAGAGTAGTAAGGGCATGGAATGCCCTGCCTGCAGCAGTAGTGGACTCGCCAACACTAAGGGCATTCAAATGGTCATTGGATAGAGATATGGATGATAAGGGAATACTGTAGATGGGCTTTAGAGTGGTTTCACACGTCGGCGCAACATCGAGGGCTGAAGGGCCTGTACTGCGCTGTAATGTTCTATGTGATTCTGGAAGTTGTGTTACTGAAACCTTAGCGGAGGTGATGAGGATGGGTTTCTGGAGGTTGTGTTACTGGGAAGTTAGTGCAGGTGATGAGGATGGGTTATTGGAGGTTGTGTTATTGGGAAGTTAGTGGAGGTGATGAGGATGGGTTTCTGGAGGTTGTGTTCCTGGGAAGTTAGTGGAGGTGATGAGGATGGGTTTCTGGAGTTTGTGTTTTTGGGATGTTAGTGGAGGTGATGAGGATTGGTTTCTCGAGGTTGTGTTATTGGGAAGTTAGTGGAGGTGCTGTGGATATGTTTCTGGATGTTGAGTTATTGGGAAGTTAGTGGAGGTGATAAGGATGTGTTTCTCGAGATTGTGTTATTGGGGAGTTAGTAGAGTTGATGAGGATGGGTTTCTGGAGGTTGTGTTATTGGGAAGTTAGTGCAGGTGATGTGGGTGAGTGTCTGGAGGTTGTGTTATTGGGAAGTTAGTGGAAGTAATGAAGATGAGTTTCTGGAGGTTGTGTTATTGGGAGGTTAGTGGATGTGATGAGGATGTGTTTCTGGAAGTTGTGTTATTGGGAAGTTAGTCGAGGTGATGAGGATGGGTTATTGGAGGTTGTGTTATTGGGAAGTTAGTGGAGGTAATGTGGATGGGTTTCTGGAGGGTGTGTTATTGAATGGTTAGTGGAGGTGCTGTGGATAGGTTTCTGGATGTTGTGTTATTGGGATGTTAGTGGAGGTGATGAGGTAGGGTTTCTGGAGTTTGCGTTATTCGGGAGTTAGTGGAGTTGATGAGGATGGGTTTCAAAGGTTGTTTTATTGGGGTGTTAGTAGTAGCTGAGGTAGCTGCTAGACTGGGTCTGCAGCAGGTGGTGAGAACAAAGGACAAAGAAAGGTACAGCACAGGAACATGCCGTTCGGCCCTCCAAGCCTGCGCCGACCATGCCTGCCCGTCTAAACTAAAATCTTCTGCACTTCCAGGGTCCGTATCCCTCTATTCCCATCCTATTCATGTATTTGTCAAGAAGCCCCTTAAACGTCACTATCGTCCCTACTTCCATCACCACCCCCGGCAGTGAGTTCCAGGCACCCACTACCCTCTGTGTAAAAAAATTTACCTCGTACATATCCTCTTAACCTTGCCCCTCGCACCTTAAACCTATGCCCCCATGTAATTGAAGGAACCAACAAGAGAGAAAAACGTGCTTGACCTGGCATGTGGCAAGTTACATTCCCGCCACACAATGTCACATAATGACCATCTCTTAAACAGAGTATTTAACCATCTCTCCTTGTCAGTATCGGTGGGAGTGACCACCGCACAATCCTTGTGGGGACAAAGTCCCATCTTCACATTGAGGATACCCTCCATAGTGTTATGTGGCTCTACCACTGTGCTAAATGGGTTAGACTTTGAATAAATCTAACAACTCAAGTCTGGGATCCATGAGGCAATGTGGGCCATGAGCAGAAATGTATTTAACCACAGTCTACAACCTCATGGCTCGGCATATCCCCCACTCTACCATTACCGCCTTGCCGGTGGATCAACCCTGGTTCAATGAAGAGTGCAGGAGAGCATGCCACGAGCAACACCAGGCATATTGAAAATGAGGTGTCAACCTGATGAAGTCATCAACTGTGCTATCAAGCGGCAGTTACTCAGCAATAACGTGCTCATGGACGCTCAGTTTGGGTTCTGCCAGGGTCACTTGACTCCTCACCTCATTACAGCCTTGGTTCAAACATGTTCAAAAGAGCTGAATGCCAGAGGTGAGGTGAGAGTGACTGCTTTTTATATCAAGTCAGAATTTGACTGAGTATGACATCAAGGAGCCCGAGCTAAACTGGAGTCAATGGGAATCGGGGAAAACTCTCCAGTTGGTGTCAGACCTGGCACAAAGGAAGATGGTTGGAGGTCAATCATCTCAGCTCCAGGGCATCACTGCAGGAGTTCCTCAGAGTAGTGTTCTGGTCCCAACCATCTTGGGGTGCTTCATCAATGACCTCCCTTACATCACAAGGTCAGAAGTGGGGATGCACAATGTTCAGCACCATTCGCAAATCCTCAGATAATGAATGAGTCCATGTCCAAATGCAGCAAGACCTGGACAATATCCAGGCTTGGGCTGGCAAGTGGCAAGTTACATTCCCGCCACACAATGTCACATAATGACCATCTCTTAAACAGAGGATTTAACCATCGCTCCTTGTCAGTATCGGTGGGACTGACCACCGCACAATCCTTGTGGAGACAAAATCCCATCTTCACATTGACGATACCCTCCATCGTGTTATGTGGCTCTATCACTGTGCTAAATGGGTTAGACTTCGAATAAATCTAACAACTCAAGGCTGGGATCCATGAGACAATTTGGGCCATGAGCAGAAAGGGCAGATTCAAGGGCATTACCATCGCTGAATCCCCCACAATCAACATCCTCGGAGCTACCATTGATCAGAAACTGAACTGGATCAGCCAGTTCACAGACTGAACTGTGGCTACCAGGGCAGGTCAAAGGCTAGGAATCCTACAGCGAATAACCCACCTCCTGACCCCCAAAGCCTGTCCACCAACTACAAGGCACAAGTCAGGAGTGTAATGGAATACTCTCCACTTGCCTGGTTGAGTGCAGCTCCAACAACAGTCAAGAAGCTCGACACCATCCAGGACAAAGAAGTCTGCTTGATTTCTCCCCCTTCCACAAACATTCAAGCCCTCCACCACCAACGAACAGTATCAACCATGTGCACCATCTGCAAGAAGCACTGCACTAACTCACCAAGGTCCCTCAGACCTCAACTTCCAAACCCACGACGACTACCATCTAGAAGGACAAGAGCAGCAGAAACCTGGGAACCCCACCACCTGGAGGTTCCCCTCCAAGTCACTCGCCACCTTGACTTGGAAATATATTGCCATTCCTTCACTGTTGCTGGAGCAACATCCTGGAACTCCCTCCCTAACAGTGGGTGTACCTACACCTGAAGGACTGCAGCGGTTCAAGGAGGCAACTCACCACCACCTTCTTTATAATAATCTTTATGTGTCATAAGTGGGCTTACATTAACACTGCAATAACGTCACTGTGAAAATCCCCTAGTCGCCACACAATGACGTCTGTTCGGGTACACTGAGGGAAAATTCAGAATGTCCTAACAAAAACATCTTTCGGGACTTGTGGTAGGAAACCGGAGCACCCGGAGGAAACCCACACAGTCTCTGGGAGAACGTGCAGACTCCGCCCAGACAAGCTGGGAATCGAACCCGAGTCCCTGGCTCTGTGAAGCAACCGTGCCGCCCAAGGACAACTAGGGATGGGCAATAAATGCTTGCCTAACCAGCGACGCACACAATGAATAAAATAAAGAAATAAAAAATGCGTGCAAAATCAAGTAACTTAAATGTCTCTGGGATGTCAAGCTCAAATTTCTTTAGTCTTTTATGCTACCTGTCGAAGCCCATGATAGATTCCTCAATGGACTGATCATCTGTTCTCTTAAATCTATCAAAGACTGACCAGGCTTCTTATGCTTCCAATAAATCATCCTTTCTGTCGCATTTATCGAAAAGCTGCAACAGAAGTTCAGCACCTCTTCATTGTCCAATTCATTCATATTCCACTCTGCAAACTCTTTACTCCATATCCTACTTCCTTCAGGGTAATGAAGTTAACCTGTGTCCACAGGTTAACTTCAGTTTTCCATTGCTCATATAGCTCTGCTTGTGAGAAAACTGGTGGATAATCAAAGCCTAAGATTTTGCAACATCCTCTGCCATCCTATAACTTGAATTTCTCAGCAACAGCGGTAGATAATGGATGTGGTATATCTGGATTTCCAGAAAGCCTTTGACAAGGTGCCACACAAAAGGTTGCTGCATAAGATAAAGATGCATGGCATTAAGGGTAAAGCAGTAGCATGGATAGAGGATTGGTTAATTAATAGAAAGCAAAGAGTGGAAATTAATGGGTGTTTCTCTGGTTGGCAATCAGTAACCAGTGGTGTCCCTCAGGGATCAGTGTTGGGCCCACAATTGTTCACAATTTACATAGATGATTTGGAGTTGGAGACCAAGTGCAATATGTCCAAGTTTGCAGACGACACTAAGATGAGTGGTAAAGCAAAAAGTGCAGAGGGATTTGGATAGGTTAAGTGAATGGGCTAGGGTCTGGCAGATGGAATACAATATTGACAAATGTGAGGTTATCCATTTTGGTAGGAATAACAGCAAAAGGGATTATTATTTAAATGATAAAATATTAAAACATGCCGCTGTTCAGAGAGACCTGGGTGTGCTCGTGCATGAGTCGCAAAAGGTTGGTTTACAGGTGCAACAGATGATTAAGAAGGCAAATGGAATTTTGTCCTTCATTGCTAGAATGATGGAGTTTATGACAGGGGAGGTTATGCTGCAATTGTATATGGTGTTAGTGAGGCCACACCTGGAGTATTGTGTTCAGTTTTGGTCTCCTTACTTGAGAAAGGACGTGCTGGTGCTGGAGGGTGTGCAGAGGAGATTCACTGGGTTAATCCCAGAGCTGAAGGGGTTGGATTACGAGGAGAGGTTGAGTAGACTGGGACTGTACTCGTTGGAATTTAGAAGGATGAGGGGGGATCTATTGAAACATATAAAATTATGAAGGGAATAGATTGGATAGATGCGGCAGGTTGTTTCCACTGGTGGGTGAAAGCAGAACTAGGGGGCATAGCCTCAAATTAGGGGGAAGTAGATTTAGGACTGAGTTTAGGAGGAACTTCTTCACCCAAAGGGTTGTGAATCTATGGAATTCCTTGCCCAGTGAAGCAGTAGAGGCTCCTTCATTACATGTTTTTAAGATGGAGATAGATAGTTTTTTGAAGAATAAAGGGATTAAGGGTTATGGTGTTCGGGCCGGAAAGTGGAGCTGAGTCCACAAAAGATCAGCCATGATCTCATTGAATGGCGGAGCAGGCTCGAGGGACCAGATGACCTACTCCTGCTCCTAGTTCTTATATCTCTGCCTTCAGAGGATAGAGACAAAAAACCTTCGGTGCAATTCTCCTCTTGCTGATTTCGTAATCGCTGATAGGGCAGAGAATCCCTCTTTACGACCGAATCGGGGGCTGCGCATGCTTTCGGATGCTCCGCTCCCACCAAAACCGCATCATCGAGGAGTATGCTGCATGCTGTTGGGACGGCCACAGGACGTTACCTGAAGGCCCTCCCCTAATGCTCCGTCCCCGATGGTTTGAGTTCCCGATGGTGCGAGGCACGCGTGCTCTCAGTTTTCGGGAACCCGGCGTGGAGGCTGCGTACTGTGTCCAGCACTGCCACAGTCAGTGTGGGGGGGTGGGAGGGGAGCCGTGCCGCTGGCCGGGGGGGACTTTGGCGAGTGCTCGGAGGACTGGTGGGGAGTGGCAACGGGGTGTCCGGGGGCACTATCTGGGTCCGCATGTGGCCGGCACCAGGTTGTACAACGCGACCACTGCAGGTCGTCGCCATGCGCGGCCAGTGATTTTCCACCTGTTTATTTTATGAAGGCCGTGTGTTTTACGTGGCGCGGCTGCTAGACCCTCACCGGTTGGAGAGTCGGTGCTGGGGCCTCGCCAATATTTTCATCGTAAAACTAGACACTTCCTCTGGACATGGCCTCAAAATCGGAGAATCCAGCCCCTGGTTTTCCAGCGACCCATCACCAAAGCTTAATGTTCATCCTCTGTTACCATATTCATTCCAATAATTGTATATGGCGAAAGAATAAATCTGAAGCTTGCCTTTTACCTGAAGCAGGTTTATTCTCAGAACAGTTTAATTTCAATCTATTTTGCACCCCTAATTGTTCCTTTTATGCCCATTTATAGTTGAGATCATGATCATCATGTGTCTTTAACAGTGTCATTGCCAAAGAATGCAATTGCTGATACATTGTCAATTATTGCAAATAGTTCAACACCATTCACAACTCCTCAAATACTGAAACAGTCTGTGTCCATGGGGTAGGGTTTGATGGGAGTGAGGTTTGATTGGGGCGGGGATTTGATTTGGGTGGGGCTTGATAGAGGTGGGGTTTGGTGGAGCGTGGGGCTTGGTGGGTGTGGGATATGGCAGGAGTGCAGTTTGGTGGGAAGGATTTTTTGTGCGGGGTGGGGTTTGGTGGGTGGGGGGGTTTGTTTGGTTGGGGGGCGGGGGGGGGGGGGGAGCATTTGGGGAGCTCCCAGCTGGTCCTGCCCTCCATCCAGACCTTGCTACCGAGAATATGTGAGGACCTGATCTGGCTCCAAGGTTAGAACTCAAATTGCAGATGTCGAGGAGAATATCGAATGGGGACCATGGATTTTGCTTTGACAATGAGGTGGGATTTTTATTTTATATTTTTGACATGTTAACTGCTGTATGTATACCCTGGGGTTGAGAATGGCACCAGCTGTTTACATGTCCACTGTGGTAGGGGAGATTGCACTGGGTATAAGTGTATATGTGACAATTGTTTTGCTACATTACTCATGGTCACTGTTTTACATTTGCAGCTGAAAGTGGATGAGTTTGAAGCGAATGTGAATGAAGTAAAGGATCCTTACCCTTCTGCTGACTTTCCAGGTAATTTCAGCATAAACTCATGATTCCATTTCAATACGAAAGGCAAGAGGTTTCACAGAAAGATCTTGCATTTCTATAGCACCTTGTAACAAAACATTCCAAAGCACTTTCTAGTTAATAAAGTGTTTTGGAGGGTGGCACGGTGGCACAGTGGTTAGCACTTCTGTCTCATGGCGCTGAGGGCCCGAGGTCGATCCTGGACCCGGGTCGCTTTCCGCGTGGAATTTGCAGATTCTCCCTGTGTTTGCTTGGGTCTCATCCTCACAGCCCAAAGATGTGCAGGGTGGATGGATTGCCATGCTAGATTGCCCCTTAATTGGAATAATTTTTTAAAAATTGGAAAACAAAGGGCGGGATTCTCTGTCCCGCCGCACCCATGTTCTGGTACGGCGCTGTTGCTCGTTATGCTTTCCTTAATTTGCTCTGTTTTAATTACCTTTGCTCAAGAGTCGCCAGGTATCTTTTTGATACCACCACAAGGTTTAATGACTCGACACACCAGTTAGTAAGTTTGAAATCAATGCACATTTATTTACACACACAGTCAATTATTACTCATGCACAAACTACTCACTAAACTACAAATACTACTAAAAGCCTATACTTAGCTTCGGGCTCCCACCCAGTCAGAGGAACAATTGGCAGTGTCTGGTTCTGATACTGCTGGCTTCGAACTGGTATAGAATAGTAGCTAGGAGCGCCTATCTCGTAGCGTGCGTTGACCTTTGACTTACTTGGCTGGTGCTTGGCAGGCCTCCCATCTCTGAGAGCCAAGGCCAAGATGAAGGTGAAGAAGAAGAGGAAGAGCTGTCTTTGGGGACTCCTTTACTACCAGTGCAGTAGATAACGGGGAGTCAATGGATGTGGTATATCTGGATTTCCAGAAAGCCTTTGACAAGGTGCCACACAAAAGGTTGCAGCATAAGATAAAGATGCATGGCATTAAGGGTAAATTAGTAGCATGGATAGAGGATTGGTTAATTAATAGAAAGCAAAGAGTGGGGATTAATGGGTGTTTCTCTGGTTGGCAATCAGTAGGTAGTGGTGTCCCTCAGGGATCCGTGTTGGGCCCACAATTGTTCACAATTTACATAGATGATTTGGAGTTGGGGACCAAGGGCAATGTGTCCAAGTTTGCAGATGACACTAAGATGAGTGGTAAAGCGAAAAGTGCAGAGGATACTGGAAGTCTGCTGAGGGATTTGGATAGGTTAAGTGAATGGGCTAGGGTCTGGCAGATGGAATACAATGTTGACAAATGTGAGGTTATCCATTTTGGTAGGAATAACAGCAAACGGGATTATTATTTCAACGATAAAATATTAAAGCATGCTGCTGTGCAGAGAGACCTGGGTGTGCTAATGCATGAGTCACAGAAAGTTGGTTTACAGGTGCAACAGGTGATTAAGAAGGCAAATGGAATTTTGTCCTTCATTGCTAGAGGGATGGAGTTTAAGACTAGGGAGGTTATGCTGCAATTGTATAAGGTGTTAGTGAGGCCACACCTGGAGTATTGTGTTCTGTTTTGGTCTCCTTACTTGAGAAATAACGTACTGGCACTGGAGGATGTGCAGAGGAGATTCACTAGTTTAATCTCAGAGTTGAAGGGGTTGGATTACGAGGAGAGGTTGAGTAGACTGGGACTGTACTCGTTGGAATTTAGAAGGATGAGGGGGGATCTTATAGAAACATTTAAAATTATGAAGGGAATAGATAGGATAGATGCGGGCAGGTTGTTTCCACTGGCGGGTGAAAGCAGAACATTGGGACACAGCCTCAAAATAAGGGGAAGTAGATTTAGGACTGAGTTTAGGAGGAACTTCTTCACCCAAAGGGTTGTGAATCTATGGAATCCCTTGCCCAGTGAAGCAGTTGAGGCTCCTTCATTAAATGTTTTTAAGATAAAGATAGATAGTTTTTTGAAGAATAAAGGGATTAAGGGTTATGGTGTTCGGGCCGGAAAGTGGAGCTGAGTCCACAAAAGATCAGCCATGATCTCATTGATTGGCGGAGCAAGCTCGAGGGGCCAGATGGCCTACTCCTGCTCCTAGTTCTTATGTTCTTATGTTTATACCCCAAAGGGTTTCGCGCCCTTCTGGGCGGTTCCTGAACTTGGTCCCAATTAATTGGACCATGTCCCAATCATTTGTATTGATTCTCTCCAATAAAGGGGTCGTTCTTCGATCGTTGGCCTGCCTTTGTTTTAGTCTCCACTGGCGCCGGGGAGTCTGCCCTGGTACCGATTGCTTAAATGTTTCTCTTTTGTCCCCGGAGATAGCTCATTACTATGCTAATGGCTTGTAGTATCAGTTCTGTCTGGGACGTGCAAGTTCCAATCCACAGGCAACCCTTGCACCTGCTTGTTTTCCTAGTACTGTCCAATTTTCCCTGTACTCTTTGCGAATGTCCATTTTGGAATCGGGACGTGGCCACCCCAGGTGGCTACACTCCCTCCTTGTGAACTTCAACGCAAAGCGTGAAGGATCACATTACTGCGTTGTCTTTGTTCTCTGACCAAGCCGGGCACCCATGACTAAGCTCTACACTGACCTAAACTATGCAACATATTTTTACCTAAACAATTTTACATACACGCATCATCAAACTCTACGGGGCGCTATGGCATTAAGGCATGCATTACAAAATTAAAAAAACTGGAACCTCTAACTATTCTCAATAAACTATCCTCAAACAAACAATTCAAATATAACCTAACATTTTAAACTGTACAAAAATAGCAGCATACAAATTTCTCTGGTTTGGCAGTCAAACACAGAGATCACATTTCTTTATTGAACAAACGAACACACACAAAACAAAAAAACGGATGCACTTTAATCCATGTCAAGGGGTTTGGGGGTCTGGTGGAAACCGAAAATAGGGGATCTAATTCTGTGTACCTGGGTGCGAGAGCGGTAGGCTCTCCTTCGCCATTTCCTCATTCTAATGGTCTGCACGACACTGCAAAGTGTCGCCAGTGCTAAAAGTGCTTCTACGACATATGAGAGTGAATACCAAGTGATAAACTTATCACACCAGGTTGGGGTACTGTTGACTGTGCTGGGCCCTGTGTACTGTGTGGGAGTGAATCATTGACGGCCTGTGGGGTGGGGGTGAGGGGGTTAGCGTCCACGCGCAACCATAGGGATACTGCTAGTGACCATATAACAAAGATGGAGGTTGTCTTCATCTTTCCTTCTCTTCTCTTCTTTTCTTCTCTTCTGGTCTTCTTTGAGCTTCTGGAATCCTGTGAACACAAGCATAATATTAGAACAGTACAGCACAGAACAGGCCCTTCGGCCCTCGATGTTGTGCCGAGCAATGATCACCCTACTCAAGCCCACATATACCTATACCCAGTAACCCAACAACCCCCATTAACCTTATTTTTTAGGACACTAATGGCAATTTAGCCTGGCCAATCCACCTAACCCGCACATCTTTGGACTGTGGGAGGAAACCGGAGCACCCGGAGGAAATCCACGCAGACACGGGGAGGATGTGCAGACTCCGCACAGACAGTGACCCAGCCGGGAATCGAACCTGGGACCCTGGAGCTGTGAAGCATTTATGCTAACCACCATGCTACCATGCTGCCCTTAAATATCTGTCATTATCTTGCTTAAGATCTCATGTGTTTGTCTGTCCTTTGTTGCCAATTGCCGTTCATAATTGGTCACCATCTGTGACTCCCTCATTTTAAAAAAAAACCGAATTTCTGGACAAGACATTCTGGAAAAGTACTGACATAGTGCGAGCCGTCTCGCAGCCAGTGCGATTTACTATCCCAATGCTTGTGGATGTAAATAGCATGAGGAAAGCAACCGAAGGGTCGCTGTGAAACAAAACAAAAATCGTTTGAAATAAAAGAGCCAAAATGAGGTGCGTATGGGCCACGGCGGGTAAGAATTGGATGGAATCCCTGGGTAGGACGGTGTGTGCTCTACCTGAGCGTATCTGACCAGAGGGGGGGTCCTCTGGCAGGGCCGGGATAAGTGCCGTTTCTCCACTGCCTGAGTAACCGGCAAGAACGGGTACGAATGTGGTCGTCGTGGGGGGTTGCAGTAATGCTTCTACCGTCAAATCAGAAGAGCAGTTATGAACCGGTGTCTGGGCAAATTCTCAGAGGTTTCTGCGGACAAACTAGGCGGTTGTCCGTGGTCAAACTTGTTCCATTAACTGTCAGGGGGCGTTAAAGGAGTGGTGGCAGGGGGCTGTGAAACCTGTTTACATTCTGAACAATCAACACTTAACAAACACACACAAACAAACATGCAACAAACATGGTGCAGGTTCCATCAGAAAGGACACCGTATCTCTCTAGCGGTTTCTTTTTAACCATCATGTGGACACCTCAGTTCCCAGTTGCGAACAGGGTCGCAATAGGATTCGTTTGGTGAGAGTCAGACTCAATGTCATCATTTTCTCCCGGCTGCCATACTCTTGACTGTAGTAGCCTTCCCAAAGCTGCATGGGGCGATTTGGGGTCCATTTCATCGTTCCTGATGAGCCTGAACAAATTGTCTTGGTGCCAGATTTGTGTGACTAGTTTTGAGCTGCTGGGGTTCAGTCCGTAATCGTCGGGCGGTGGGTCTGGGTCAGTGGCTTTGATGTTTGTGATCTCAAAGGGATCACTTGAATTGTACTCGGAATCTCTGGGAGTGGGGCCTGGTGCAGGGGGATAGTTGTAACATGGTGTGCTGTGGCCGCAGTCACTGTCGCTGTCGCTGCTGTTTGGGGGTGGGGAGAGGCGGAGTCGTGTGTCTGGGGGCGGAGTAGAAGTTGAGTCTGAAGACGGGCTGGACTGGCTGGGGGAGGGTAGGAATGCATCTTCTGTGGGTGGGGCGTGATCGTCTGCTGCTGCGAGCAGGATGTGGTGTGTGTGGCTACTCTGCGAGCTATAAGCCTTGAGCTGGTTTATGTGGAACCACGCAGACTTTCCATTAGGATATTTGATCTTGTACACAGAGAGGCTTACTTTATCCGAAATGGAGTACGGACCTGAGTATTTTGGTGAAAGGAATGTGCTCGGGTTGTATAGGGAAAGCATCACTTGCTGCCCTACTTCAAACTCAGTGGCATGCACTGTTTTATCGAAACAAGCCTTGCTCTGTTCCTTCCTTGTTCCCAATCTCACAGCTGCTGCGAGTTGGGCCGCTCTAACATTTTCTATCAACTGTTGCACAGCGTTTTCGTGTGTGAAGGCTGTCACTGTGGGGCTGGTGAAAACTAAACCAAATAAATATTCTGTTCCTTTCATGGGGCGTCCGGTCATGAGAGCGTGGGTGGTGTATTCTGTGGACGTGGATACCGTGTTCCTTAAAAACATTAACGCAAATGGGAGAACTGAATCCCAGGTGCTGTTATTGTGCTGTACCATTTTCCTGAGGGTGCCTTTAATGTCCTGTTCATGCATTCGACGATACCACTTGACTGGGGGTGGTATGCGATATGAAACTTCTGGGTTATACCGAAAATTGTGAGGACGTTTTTCATAACCCGTCCTGTGAAATGGGAGCCTTCATTGGACTCTATACTGCGGGGGACTCCACATCTCGTAAAGATGTGGTGGGTCAGGATCTTGGCCGTTGTTTTCGCTGTATTGGTGCGTGATGGAAAAGCTTCCACCCATTTTGTGAAGGTGTCGATGACCACCATATATATATATATATATCCGTTTCTGCAAGTGGGTAGGGGTCCTATGAAGTTTATCTGGAGATTAGTCCAAGGGCCATTAACGGGGCGGGTATGACTAAGTTGAGCCTTCTTTGCGTATCTGTCTGGATTGTTCTGGGCACAGATTAAGCAATTTTCTACATAGAGTGTCACATCGGCTTTTAAATTTGGCCATCAACAGGTGGTCTAAAGTGGGTTCAATTCCCTGATGTCCGTGATTGTCATGGAACTGACAAATGAGTTGGTTCCTATTCTGCTCTGGAACTACATAAAGGCTGTCTTTAAGAATCACACCGTCATGTGTAGTCATGGAATTCTTAAATTTGTCAAAAGGGGCTGGGAAGGATCCCTTTAAAACTTCCCTGACTTTCGCATCCTTTTTCTGTGACTGGGCTAAATCCTGGATGTTGGTCTGTGAGACCTGAACTGCGTGTACTGGAATGGTCTCGGGGGGGGGGGGGGGGGGGGGGGGGGGGGGATGTTCCAAAATAACCATATCTAGAACCTGCCTTTGCTAGGGCGTCTGCTTTAACATTACCAGGGCGGGAAGATCGGTGGTGACTGCGGACATTAACAATTCCAGATTTCCTATCCTTCCCTGCTTTAATATATGGCGGAGTAATGGGGCTGATGGTAGGGGTTTTCCGTCTGCGGAAACAAATCCTCTTGTTTCCCACAGGGGTAGGAATTCTGTCAAACTATTGCAGACATACAGGCTGTCTGAATAGATGTCTGCTGGGGTGGGGAACGAATCGGGGTGGTCTACTATATAAGCTATTGCTGCTAGTTCTGCTTCCTGCGAGCCTAAGTATCCTGACAACTTTAGGGAAATCTCTTCTTGGGCGCGTCCCTGCGCGTCCTCTACATAAATGCCGCAACCTGTTATAGAACAAAGAACAAAGAACATTACAGCACAGGAACAGGCACTTTGGCCCTCCCAGCCTGTGCCGATCCAGACCCTTTATCTAAACCTGTTGCCTATTTTCCAAGGTCAACTTCTCTCTGTTCCCCACCCGTTCATATATCTGTCTAGATGCACCTTAAATTATGCTATCGTACCCGCCTCTACCACCTCCGCTGGCAAAGCATTCCAGGCACCCACCACCCTCTGTGTAAACAACTTACCACGCACATCTCCCTTAAACTTTTACCCTCTCACCTTGAAATCGTGACCCCTTGTAATTGACACCCCCACTCTTGGAAAAAGCTTGTTGCTATCCAACCTGTTCATACCTCTCATAATTTTGTAGACCTCAATCAGGTCTCCCCTCAACCTCCGCCTTTCCAATGAAAACAATCCTAATCTAATCAACCTTTCTTCATAGCTAGCAGCCTCCATACCAGGCAACATCCTGGTGAACCTCCTCTGCACCCTCTTTAAAGCATCCACATCCTTCTGGTATGTGGCGACCAGAACTGCACGCAGTATTCCAAATGTGGCCTAAGCAAAGTCCTATACAACTGTAACATGACCTGCCGACTCTTGTACTCAATTCCCCGTCCGATGAAGGCAAGCATGCTGTATGCCTTCTTGACCACTCTATCGACCTGCGTTGCCACCTTCAGGGTACAATGGACCTGAACTCCCAGATCTCTCTGTACATCAATTTTCCCCAGGACTCTTCCATTGACCATATAGTCTGCTCTTGAATTAGATTTTCCAAAATGCATCACCTCGCATTTGCCTGGATTGAACTCCATCTGCCATTTCTCTGCCCAACTCTCCAATCTATCTATATTTTGCTGTATTCTCTGACAGTCCGCCTCGCTATATGCAACTCCACCAATCTTAGTATCATCTGCAAACTTGTTAATCAGACCACCTATACCTTCCTCCAGGTCATTTATGTAGATCACAAACAAACAAACACAGTGGGAAGCTTTATAGCTGTAATCACAGTGGGAAGCTTTATAGCTGTAATACTTACCTTGCAGCTCCACATGCCAATTCTTCGAAGGAAAGCAGCTGTGCCTGCATCTGGTTCTCACAGATCCAGACCACTTATCCTTCGTCCAGATCATTTATGTAGATCACAAACAACAGTGATCCGAGCACAGATCCCTGTGGAACACCAATCCCTAACCCTGTTAGCCAAAGATATATCATGACCCCTTTTAGCCCTCTTTATTGCGCGTTTGAGATTTGTCCTACTTTCCCGATATTCCTCCAAAGCTTCATCAGTTTTGAGTTGCCTCAATCTTATGTATGCTTCCTTTTTCATCTTAGCTAGTCTCACAATTCCACCCGTCATCCATGGTTCCCTAATCTTGCCATTTCTCTCTCTCATTTTCACAGAAACATGTCTGTCCTGCACTCTAATCAATGTTTGCCATCTAACACTGTGGAAGAGCCATCCACATAAATCTTTAGGGATGCGCACGTGTCTGTGGGCTGGGGTCTCTGGGGTGAACTATCTATTTTCCTGGGAGGTGTCTTTAGAATGAATGGGCCTGTGTAGTGCTATGTGGATATAATCTCACATTCATGAGGGGTGCCTGGGTATTGTAAATTGTCTGCAAGGAAAGTGTGGGTTTTTGTTCTTTTAACTGTGATGCCCAGTCCCTGAAGGAGAAGGGTCCAACGGGCTGCTCGGATTTGGCTGACTGTGCCATCTTTAAGTCGGCCGCCAAACAAAAGCTGTGTTGGGGTGTGTTCTGTGAGGATGGTGATGGGGTTGAGTCCTGTGATGTGTGAGAAGTACTGTACTGGCCAAAAAACTGCGAGCAGGTGCCTTTCGCAGGCAGAAAATCCTTGCTCGACAGGGTCTAACATTCGTGAGGCGTATGCCACGGGTCTTAACTGGTCATGGCGTTCCTGGAGGAGCACAGCCGAAAGTGTTCTGTTGGTGCTTGCTACTTCGATAGCGTACAGGAAAAGTGGGTCTGGGACCTGTAGTGCTGAGTGCTCTTTTTAAAGCATCCACGGCATCGGTATGCTGTGGAAGCCATTCCCAAGGCGCTTGCTTCTTGAGAAGGTCGGATAGGGGCGCTGCTTTCATGGCGAAACCATCGATATGGTTTCGGCAGTAGCCAACCAGTCCTAAAAATGACCAGAGGGCTGAGACATTGTGGGGAAGGGGCAATTTGACAATCGAGTCAATCCTTTTCTGCTCGATCTCGCGTTTACCATGTGTGATAACTGTTTCCAAGTATATCATTTTTTCTTCCAAAACCTGGGCATTTTGGGATAACTTTACAGCCAATTTCTTTTAGGAGTCCTAGGAGTTCTGCTAGAAGCGAAATGTGCTCTGCTTTTGTGTCTGTCTGTAGTAGCAGGTTGTCTACATACTGGACCAGACATTCGGGGCCGGAACATTTTGCTAATCCATTTTCCAGCTGTTGGTGGAAAATGGAGGGGGAGTTGTGGAAGCGTTGTGGAAGGCACGTCCACGTTTACTGCTGTCCTTTAAAGGTGAAGGTAAATTTGTACTCCCACGCTTTTGCCAATGGAATGGACCAAAAGCCGTTACTAATGTCCAAAACCGGAAAGAATCATGACTGGAGTCCCTGCTTGAGCATGGTCTCGGGACTTGTGGCTATGGTGGGGGCTGCTGCTGTGGTGACTTTGTTCAGTTCCCGGTAATCAATGGTCAGTCGCTATGATCCATCCGGTTTCCTGACGGGCCAAATCGGGGCATTATTAGTGGAGGCTACTGATCTCAGTACGCCCTGGTCTAATAAGCTATCTATAACTTTCGAGATTTCTCCCTCTGCCTCCTGGGGAAATCCGTATTGCGTCTGGGATCAGGACCTGTAATCTGCACAGAGCCAGCCATTCTGCCACAGTCGTGCTTGTGCTGTGCAAATGCTGCTTTGTGTTCTTGCAGGTTTGCCCTAACCTCTTTGTCTGCACTAATGGTTCGCGGGTCTAACTAGTAGTCTCCTACTGAGCTGATCCTGTTTACATACTCTCCTACTGTGAGCGTGGCGGGGGCTCGTGATGCTTTTGCCATTTTCCAAACACACTTATTGACTGGATCAAATGAAAGGTTGTGGGAGCTCATGAAATCGATCCCTAAAATATGTTCTGCTGTGTGGGGCAGATCAACTAACATTATGGGGTGCTTGGTGGTTATGTTGCCGATTTGTATGGATACAGGGGCTGTGATGTGTCCCTGCTGTAAATG
Organism: Scyliorhinus canicula; assembly: GCF_902713615.1. NCBI lineage: Eukaryota > Metazoa > Chordata > Chondrichthyes > Carcharhiniformes > Scyliorhinidae > Scyliorhinus > Scyliorhinus canicula. Next base: position 77,662,731 of record NC_052160.1, on the reverse strand, counting down.
GCCTGTAAAGCCGCTGAGGGTGATGGTGTCTGTTGTGGGCCACGTGTCTCTCTGAAACATCGTGGAGGAATTGAGTGTGGAGTGGTCCCAAAGAAATTCAACGGGCTGACCCCGGACTCAGCCTGCTACGATCCGGTCGACCGGACTTGTCCCAAAGGGTGTCGCAGACCCAAGTTGGGGAGCCTGAACACCGTCAGTCTGTGCCGTTCATGTCTCCATGGTCTGAACGGGCGCTAGCACTATGTATCGGCTTTGCCCTATTTCCTATTTAGGGTCCCTGTCTGTTGGGCTCTCTGTTTCTGTGGCGCGTTGCACTCTCGTGCAAAGTGTCCTAACTGACCACAGTTATAACACTCCTGTGATTTGGGCTGGGGTGGGCTGTTCCTACTCTCATTTATCCATGCGGGGTTCTGGTGTGCTTTAACTGTATGCATATCTGCATCTGCCTGTTCTTCCTCTGCTTTCTTAAATGTGGTCTTGTTCTGAAAGGGTTGCTCCCAAGAGCGGGACAACCTTTTCAAAACGCATTTCTCATTGTGGGCCTCATCTGAGGGGTCGTAATTCATGCAAGCTCTCTGTCCTGCCTCTGTGGCATGAGAGACCAAGATTTGAGCCAATTTTGCCATGTTATCTGGGGACAAATGGGCGCAGGCTAATTTACCAAAAACTGCTGTGAAGTGAATCCACAAGCATCCAGCAAACGCTGTGGGGGGTTCTGTTTTCTTTTGCCTACATCTATTTAGACTTCTATCGGGTCTCCTCTGTTGCAAGCCGATCGCATCAATGATCGCTGTGTGCATCTCTGTTAGGGTGCCTCCTCCTGCATTCTGTGGGTCGGGAAGAGCTGCCACGACTGAAGGGCCGAGGCTCAAAACTGTGAGCTTTATTTGCTCCTTCTCGTCCAGGCCGTACATGGTGGCCTGCTGTTTAACCCTAGCGAAGAATTGGTGGGGGTCTGAAGTGGGGAGGAACGGTTGTAATTTTCTCACATGCGTCCCGTAATTGGGTCACGGTTAAGGGGGTTGTGTTCAGAAAATCTGCTTCTCCTTCTGCTGTGGCCCTGCGGTGTGTGGTTATTGGGTTCATGGGGTTGTGTTCTGCCTGTTTAGTGGGGGGTTGGGTGCTCTCCTTTTCTGGGGTTTCTCCTGCGTACATGTTCCATGTACGTATCTATGGGCTGTTTTGTTTAATTCCTGCCAATTTGGGCCGTTTTCCTGATCTAGTTGGGGTTCCGAAAGTACTCTGAAAGCCATTTTGAACAGAAAGTTTGACACAATTCTGCAATTTGCTTCCAGCACTTTGCGTGGTTAACGGAGCTCTGCCTTTGTCCCGTTGTGGAAGCATGGAGTGTCGTAGGGCTGCTTTTAAATCATTGCACTGTTTTTGGCAATGTCTCTACCTGCTGTTTGGTTTCCTGTCTTACCAAGACCACACGTTGTGTGTCCTGGTAGGCCTTATCATACTGTGTCTGGAAGCTACTTAAGTGCGCCAGACAAGACTGATGTGCCCTCTTGGCATCATCCACCTCTCTTTCTTTGCTGCTAACCCCCCTCTTAACTCTCTGTTCTCGTTCTCTATCTCGCTCACGTCTACCTTACTGGTTCTATCTCTCTCCTCTATCTCTCTGCGGAGCATCCGAACGACCTCCTCTGTGCCTCGCAATTGTGCCAGACAGGACACGATTGCCATCGGCCTGCGAGCTTTCTTGTGGATCTCTGTCAGATTCTCCCACCAAGTATGTCCTATACTCCTGGGACCTGTTTCTTCATTAGCGCAGAATTCGCTCCAAAGGAGCCATCCTTTCCCTTTGAGGTACTTCCGAATTTCCTCTTCCCAAACGGGACACTGTCCTACTCTGCTGGTCGCTGCGACCTCGAATTCCTGTAGATTCATAAGGCGTTCCATTATCTTCATTGCCAACATTCCTATCTCTGGGTTCTTTACTGAATTTGGAACAGGGGGTGATAAAGCGGTGATGTAAACACGGGTACGGCTTACGCTAATTTCTGGCCTACAAAACTCTCGACAGTTTTACACAACAAAATCTCTCAGGTTTACCTTATATCGCTGTTAGTACGCATGCATTAACACGCTTCCGAATTCTGGAGGCTTGATCAGTATTGCTTAACTCTTGTGGTTTTTTCTGTTTCCAATTGGATCTCTAATTCAAATTTTGGGTTCTCTCGGAGTGGGGGGGGGGGGGGGGGGGCACTTCTAAGTCGAATCCCATCAGAGTCGCCAGTAAATGTTGCTCGTTATGCTTTCCTTAATTTCTCTGTTTTAATTACCTTTGCTCAAGAGTCGCCAGGTATCTTTTTGATACCACCACAAGGTTCAAAACGAATACTGATCAATGACTCAATACACCAGTTAGTAAGTTTGAAATCAATGCACATTTATTTACACACACAGTCAATATTACTCATGCACAAACCCTACTCACTAAACTGTTCTCTTCTCTCTCCATGTCTTTTCTCTCTCCCTGTCTCTTTCTCGCTCCCTGTATCTTTCTCTCCCTCCCTGTCTCTTTCTCTCTCCCGTCTCTTTCTCGCTCCCTGTCTCTTTCTCTTTCCCTGTCTCTTTCTCGCTCCCTGTCTCTTTCTCTCTCCCGTCTCTTTCTCGCTCCCCGTCTCTTTCTCGCTCCCGTCTCTTTCTCGTTCCACGTTTCTTCTCGCTCCCTTTCTCTTTCTCTCTCCCTATCTCTTTCTCGCTCCCTGTCTCTTTCTCTTTCCCCGTCTCTTTCTCGCTCTCCCGTCTCTTTCTCTCTCCCTGTCTCTTTCTCGCTCCCTGTCTCTTTCTCTTTCCCCGTCTCTTTCTCTCTCCCCGTCTCTTTCTCGCTCTCCGTCTCTTTCTCTCTCCGTCTCTTTCTCGCTCCCTGTCTCTTTCTCTCTCCCTGTCTCTTTCTCGCTCTCCGTCTCTTTCTCTCTCCCCGTCTCTTTCTCGCTCCCCGTCTCTTTCTCGTTCCCCGTCTCTTTTCTCGTTTCCCGTCTCTTTCTCGCTCCCTGTCTCTTCTCTCTCCCGTCTCTTCTCGCTCCCTGTATCTTTCTCTCCCCACGTCACTTTCTCGCTCATGTCTCTTTCTCGTTCCCCATCTCTTTCTCTCTCCCTGTCTCTTTCTCGCTCCCTGTCTCTTTCTCTTTCCCAGTCTCTTTCTCTCAACCTGTCTCTTTCTCTCTCCATGTCTCTTTCTCTCTCCCCTGTCTCTTTCTCGCTCCTTGTATCTTTCTCTCCCTCCCTGTCTCTTTCTCTCTCCCGTCTTTCTCTCTCCCGTCTCTTTCT